>NC_139720.1:173780860-173810860 GCF_964211835.1 Anser anser
ACTAGCTTCACTTATTGTGTTTAGTTCCTAATTTCACTATCATTCTAAAATTTTCAGCCAATTCTTCTCTATTTGCATATAGGTCAAGGATGGCTTCTCCTCTGGTTGGTGTATGGTTTGTTGTGTTTGGTTTCTCAGAGATAATCCCTCTGTAAATGGTATCTTGTGATTCTGAGTTCCTTGAGATTTGATCCAGGAATTTTTAATTCCTGCAAGTCTCTGGTCTTATACCATCTATCATTTCTTCTTTACTTTTAGTTCTCTACAATCACACCCAAAAACATTCTTTAATTATTATTTAGGTAGTTCACTGCTATATAGGTCTGAAGTTTTCAAATGGCTTAAGGGAACCAGGCACCTTTTTTTTATGGATTTTTTTTTTCCCCTTCTAGTTCAGGGTAAGTTATATATACCCCAAAACTTGGGCTCTTGAATAAGAACGTTGACTTGGTTAATTTTTCCTATGTATACATAGTTCAGTATGAAATATATTGGAATTGGAATTGTGAGAAACATCAGATGTATTTCTAACAACATATTATTAGCTGTCATCATTTAATACTGTCTCTTTTGGATGTCTTCTCTGTTCTTTTTTTTTTTTTTTTTTTTTTCCCCAATTATCATACTATATAGTTAATTATTTGTTCTTTTTCCCTGACTGTTTTTTTCACCTTCTAGTTATATTCAAAATTTTATTAGCATAAGTTTGGTATCTCAATGTGTACTAGATGGAGTTAAAATAAAGCTAATATTTCCTGTTTCTAACAGCTAACAGTAGTTTAACACTTTTCTAAACAAATGTACCTATTCTGATCTTAGGTTAACTAGTCATATGTCAAAATACGGTAAGTCTCAGCTCAGACTGCTGCAACATGCCACACTTGCCTCTCTAAGCGTTAATAACACAGAACACTGATACAATTGTACTATCTTTTACAGTCCTCAGTATTATAGAGATGATGCTAAGCAAATCTTTGTTGTGATTGTTGTATTGGAATTGAATTTTTAAATACTAATAAGAGGTATTTTGACACAGGATACCATGTCTATACTGTAAACCCATTACTGAATTTATAAAATAAATAAAATATGAAGTGAAAGGCTCATAATTAGTGTGCCAGATGTCATACTCTGAAAGCATGAAATATTTATGGACTCTTTTGTCTGGTGTAATGGATGCTTTGGACACATAGAATGTTTCAGAAATAATGCATTGGAATATACTGAATTATACAGGATGATACAGATGTTTTCCAGAGATTACTAGTTATTGCATTTCTGATTGAGCACACGAAACAAAATAGGAGTGTCAGTGATGTGGAAAAGGGGACAATAAAAATTCTAATACGGGTTAAACCTTATGCAACTTATTACTGATGACTGAAAAAAAGGACTCTTTCATTTGATTCAAAGGATGAAGAAAATCTAAAGACAGCTAAGAATTTTTTTGTTCAATATTCACAGAATGGTTGAGGCTGGAAAGGACCTCTGGAGATCATCTAGTTCTAACCCCCTTGCCAAGCAGGGTCATCTTGCACACGTTACACAGGATCGCATGCAGGAGGGTTTTTAATATCTCCAGAGAAGAAGATTTCACAACCTCTCTGGACAGACAGTTGCAGTGCTCTGTCACCCTCACAGTAGAAAAATCTTTCCTCATATACAACCAGGTCTTCCTGTGCTTCAGTTTGAGCTCATTGACTTGTCCTGTCACTGGGTACCACTGAAAAGAGTCCAGTCCCATCCTCTTGACACCTTCCCTTCAGATATTTGTAAACATTGATAAGATCCCCTCTCAGTCTTTTCTTCTCCAAGCCAAACAGGCCCAGTTCTCTCAGCCTCTCCTCATATGAGAGATGTTGCTCTCTTCTAATCATCTTCTTAGACCTCTGCTGGACTTGTCACAGGAGCTCCATGTCCCTCTTGTACTGGGGAGCCTAGAACTGGTCACAGTACTCCAGGTGTTACCTCACCAGGGCTGAGTAGAAGGGAAGGATCACCTCCCTTGACCCGCTGGCAACACTCTCATCCCAGGAT
This sequence comes from Anser anser, assembly GCF_964211835.1. NCBI lineage: Eukaryota > Metazoa > Chordata > Aves > Anseriformes > Anatidae > Anser > Anser anser. Next base: position 173,782,898 of record NC_139720.1, read on the forward strand.
GCACCCCAGGATACCATTGGCCTTCTTGGCCAAAAGGGCACAATGCTGACACGTGGTTAACCTGCTGTCCACCAGGACTCCCAGGTCCTTCTCCCCAGGGCTGTTTTCGGCAGGTCAGCCCCCAGCCTGTACTGGTGCATAGGGTTATCCTGCCCTAGGTGCAAGACCCTGCATTTGCCTTTGTTGAACCTTATAAGGTTCCTCACCACCTATGCTCCAGACTATCCAGGTTCTACATAGCCCTCTTGGGTATCAGAGACTCCTCCCAGTTCTGTATCATCCACAGACTTGTTGAGGGTGCGCTCTATTCCATCATCCAGGTCATTGACAAAAAAAGGACTGGACCCAGTACAGACTGCTAGGGACACCGCTAGCTACAGGCCTCCAACTAGACTCCGCACCACTAAGCACAACCCTCTGAGCTCTGCCATCCAGCCAATTATCAATCCACCTCACTATCAACTCATCCATCCCACATTTCCTCAGCTTGTCTATGAGGATGTTATGGGAGATAGTGTCGAAAGCTTTGCTGAAGTCAAGGCAAACAATATCCACTGTCCTCCCCTCATCCACCCAGATAGTCTTTCCATCATAGAAGATTATCAGGTTGGTCAAGCCTGATTTCCCCTTGGTGAACCCATGCTGACTACTCCTGATCATCTTCTTCTCCTCTGTATGCTTGGAGATGACCTACATGATGAGCAATTCTATCACCTTTCCAGGGATGGGGGTGAGGCTGACTCGTCTGTAGTTTCCTGGGTCCTCCTAGACATACATAGCTATTCTAGATATACTAACTGATTTGTAGATTTCATCTGCAAATTTCTTATATGGTAGCTAGGTATCAACATTTAAATATATACAAAACCTATTTATTGCTTCAGGATATACTTTTATTCCTGTATTTTGTCCAAACATAGGACTTTTTGTCTATGTTTTTTTGGGAAGTTGATTGGTTAACTCTCAGAAGCAGACATTATATCCCTGTGTCTATTATAAACATTAAGCAATAAAACAATAATAATAATAATAATAATAATAATAACAACAATAACCACTGCAGTTGTAAGAAGACTGAAGTTCTGTTTCTCAGTCTAGATGGAAAGCATTCATTTCTTCAGGAAAATGAACACTGAAGACTTAGGCTTAATTGTAGACACTCCAGGGAGATCAGGAAGAAATGTGAGTCACATGCAAATTTGATCTCTATTAATGCTTCATTGTTTTTCTCCAATTCTGGTATTCATTAGTTGTTCATGAAGAACAGGCCCTAAGCCAGAGATAGTTTTTGAGCTTTTCCACCTTTCCCTCTATTTTCTGAGATAAGCACTGTATGACATCCACAGTTTGTTATCCAATTGCTTCTCACCTATGTTCTTCAGCAGCTTTCCTTGTTCATCATCCGTCCACATTATTCACGTTTTGTTCAGAAGAGCATATAATGCCAGACACAGGTATATCAGAAATTAATGTACTGTTTCCTGGAAGTGCGTAAACCAACAAGGTGAAGTATAGTCAGGCCATATGTTCTAGTGTGTGCTGTACTAAGTAACTCAGAATCAGGAAACTATAAACAAATCAATGATTTTTACTTATTTTTTTTTTTCTGATGTTAAGGCACATAAACAGGGAGACAATGTCTTTCAGGTTGATTTAAAAGATACCTAACCATTTATGATGACTATGCAGAAATCTCAGTATCCTATAGTAACATTACTTTGATAGATATGTTGAATGTTCATGCAACTTGTACTCAATGTAGACAGATTTCAAATGATCACTACCTTGCTTTTGTAGTAAACCAGGTTTGTCTTGTGTAATGTCAGTCTTACACAACAGTCTTTATCACACCAGATCAAACATTTTCATCAGCCATAGTAAGTGAAATATTTAAAATTAAAGACTAATTTAAAGGATTTTTTTCTGAAGTTTTGAATAACTTAGCTAGAGAAAAACTGTTAAAAGAGATTTTTCCAGTACTTCTCTAGGATCTCCTACACTTACTATCAGAATGCTTGTGAGAAAATAAGTATATGATATGCTTCTTTAAATAATCTTATTTCATGAAGTAATTTCCTTTTGCAACACCAGGACAAAATTAAAAAAAAAAAAAAAAAAGGGGGGGGGGAGAGAGAGAGAGAGAAAGAGAGAGAGAGAGAAAGAAAGAATGTCCAGAGTTGTAATTTCCTGAAATCTTCAGAAATTAGTAGACCCAAGTATCAAATCCACTAGAACAGAAAGAAACAGAAAGATGAATTCTTGATTTCTTGTTAAAAAGCATTACCATCGCAAAATGCAGATATAAATTTAATTTATTCAGAAAAGAGTTTTGTAGAAATATGTTCTATGGCACATTTTTATTTCATTCTTATATGGTAAATGAAAATAATAACAGTACATCTAAATATTCCCTTTAAATTAAAAAAAAAAAAAAAGAAATTATTCATCTTTTTTTCAGAAAACAAAAGCCCTTCAGTGAAAAAGTTTTATGAATTTCATTTAACAAATAAAAAATCTTTTAAAAGTTTATGTAGCTGAGATTTCTCTGAGCAATATATTTCCCAAGGAAAACTGGGGAGATGTTTAGTCATTTTATTTCATTAAAATACATTTTAATTACCCCAGGAAAACTAAAATTGCATATTATAGCATTTTCATTAACTACTAATAGAAATTAGGAATCATTCATGATCCAAAATATTCAACAATAACAACATCTTTTTGCTAAATAATACCAATGATATAGCAAACTGTGTGCAACAAGAATGAAAAACAATATAATTTCCCCAAAGCTTGTCAAAATCTTTCTCTTTAGAAAACATTTTTCAATTCTCTATTTTTATTTCTAGTCCATAACATTCATAATTTTATTCATATGATTAAAATTTTACATCTTCTTGAGCTGTTAATATAAAAGTGTTTTACTGATGTCAGAATATCTCAGCTAGATCTGAAAAACATGCTGGAAGAGTCTTACAAGTATCTTTCCATTAAGTGAAAAGGGGATGCTCAGTAAATGATGATACAAACACCACTGTATCTGAAAAATACCAGAGCCATCAGAAAAATTCCAGATGCACAGCTTGAACTGTTCATTGCCACCTTCATAGAATCATAGAACCATTGAATGATTTTGTTTGGAAGAAACCTTAAAGACCACCTAATTCCAACCTCCCTGACATGGGCAGGGACACCTTACACTAGACCAGGCTGCTCAAAGCCCCATCCAACTTGGCACTTTGAGGGAAGGGGCATCCACAGCTTCTCTGGGCAACCCGTTCCAGTACTTCACCACCCTTATCATGAAGAATTTCTTCCTAATATCTAATCTAAATCCACCCTTTTTAGTTTAAATCCATTACTCCTCATCCTATCTCTACACACCTTGAAAAAGAATCCCTCCCCATCTTTCCTTTAGTCCCCCTTTACATATTGGAAGGTTGTTGTAAGGTGTCCCCAGAGCCTTCTCCTTTAACCAATCACTTGCCTCAACCTGCTGGCCACGCTTCTTTTAATGTAGCCCAGGAAGTGTTTGGCTTTCTGGGCTGCAAGCACACATTGGTGGATCATGTTGAGCTTCTCGTAAACCAACAACCCCAGGGACTTCTCATCAGGGCTGTTCTCAATCCATTCTCTGCCCAGCTTGTGTTTGTGCTTGGGACTGCTGTGGCCTTGATGCAGAACTTGGCCTTGTAAAACTTCAGGAGGTTCTCATGTACTGGGTCTGGCTGGGATGCTAACTTTCCATGCAGCAGCCCATACAGTGCTGTGCTCTGCACTTGTAGCTAGAAAAGCAGTGGTATCACACCAGTGTTACGTCTGCTGCTGAGCAGTGCTGGCACAGCATTAGGACCAACCAAAGGGATATTCTATAACATATGATGTCACACTGAGCAATAAAAGGTGGAAAAAGGAAGAAGTGTGTGTGTGTGTGTGTGTGTGTGTGTGGTTTGGGGGTGTGGGAGCTCTCGTGAAAACATCTGTCCTCCTCCCGAACACCAGCTACATGCCTTGAGGCACTGCTTCAAGGATGTGGTTATGCATTGCTCATTTGTGGAAAGTAGAAAGTAATTTCTTTCCTCTGCACTTCCACATAGCCTTTACTTTTTTTTTTTTTTTCCCTCCCTTTTCCCCTTTCCCCTTTCCCATTTTTCCCTTTAGTTAAACAGTTTAATTAATAATAATCTTTCCTTAATAATTATTTTTTCCCTTTAATTAAATCATCCTTATCTCAACCCGTGAGTTGTTCTTTCCTTTACTTCTTCCCCTCCTGTTCTAAGGAGGGGGAGTGAGAGAGCGGTTGTGGGGGAGTTCAGCTGTCTATCATGGTAAAACCACCATAGTCCTTTTTGGCGCCCAATGTGGGGCTCAAAAGGTTGAGATAACAATAGAATTGATTAAAACTCTTACAGCTAAAACACTTACTTGCTAGTCATCATGTTCAGTGTCCTGTTAATATTGGCTTGTTTTTTGTTTTTTGGCATGTGTCGTATCCATGTCATGTTCTCCTTTCTCCTCTATATCCGATCCGAGAGTGTGCTACAATCGGTGTTCATTTTTCTTTAATTTGCTGTGCTGCCAAGCACTGGGCTTGAGTTTAATCTGGCATTCAGGCTCTGCACTGTTATCATCTGTGTCTCATGGAAGCTATCTTTTAGAGAATATTCAGAATTACAGTGCCTTCCTTTCCTCATCTGGAAGTCAGTTTATGAATAATATCAGGAATGGTACCTCCTCCTTCTTTCACAGTGGGCTAACTACAACAGTTTCTGAGTATTTTGAATATCCATGTATAACCCATATATTGCTATTTCTAACTCTGAATAATGGGTTTCCTCTTCTCTCTAATGTTAATCGATTGTTTAGAAAGCTTACCCAGAAATTTGTCCCAAAACAGTCTGGTGGCGGGTGGCAAGGTGTGTGGGAGGATATAGGCAGGTACCTGTCACGGATGTCTCCTCCAGTAGCTTTGAACTTCACTCCTGAACAAGTGTGAAATCCTAAAAGCCTGATAGAATGTTTGAGAGTTGTATACGCTGACCCAGACAATGCCGGAGAACGACAGTTTTCAGCACTGTGCTGGGTCCTAGCTTATGCCTATCAAACACGATTTAACACTGTCCAGCACTCTCAAGGCGGGGTGGAGGTCTCTGAATCTGATGACCAGATAACACATGTTGTGGCTGACCCAGAGGACCAACCAACTATGGTATCAGTCCCCCCCCCATAGCCAAGTCAAAACAATGGAAACAGAAATCAGCTCATTTAGTAAGGCAAGAAGCCTCTTCAAAGAAGGAGGGAGAAGGGGAGAAGGCAGGCAGCTCTAAAGCAGAGCCATCACAAAAACAGCAGGAAGAAGAGATAGAAATCATAAAGGAATCAGAAACCACTCGATCCCTATCCCTGAGCGAGTTGCAAGAAATATGAAAGGATTATTTTATAAATTTTATATTATAAAGGGTTTTTTTAAGTAGGTAAATGGTAAAAGGAAGACTAGGGATAATATAGGTACCTTGCTGAATGACGGGGGGTGTCCTGGTAACGGGAGATGCCGAGAAGGCGGAGATACTGAATGCTTTCTTTGCTTCAGTCTTTGCTTCAAGGACTCCCCCCCACGACTCCTAGACCCTGGTGAGGGGAGAAAGGGTCTGGGAAATGGAGGGCTCCCCCGTGGTTGACCCGAGGGTAGTTGGGGAGAGCCTGAGTGGGCTCAATGCACACAAATCCATGGGTCCTGATGGGATGCATCCACGTGCGCTAAGGGAGTTAGCAGAGGTGATCGCCGAACCGCTCTCTATCATTTTTGAAAGGTCCTGGAGAACAGGAGAGGTGCCTGAAGATAGGAGGATAGCCAATGTCACTCCGGTCTTCAAGAAGGGCAAGAAGGAGGATCCAGGAAACTACAGGCCAGTCATTCTCACCTCTGTCCCTGGACAGGTGTTGGAACAGCTTGTTCTGGATGTCATCTCCAAGCAATTGAAGAGAGGAAGGTTATGAGGAGCAGTCAGCATGGATTTACCAAGGGGAAGTCGTGCTCGACCAACCTCGTTGCCTTCTATGATGACATTAGCAGCTGGGTAGATGGGGGCAGATCAGTGGATGTCATCTACCTTGACTTTAGCAAGGCTTTTGATACTGTCTCCCATGACATTCTGCTAGCAAAGCTGAGAAAGTGTGGGATAGAGGAGTGGACAGTAAGGTGGGTTGAGAACTGGCTGACCGGCCGAGCTCAGAGGGTGGTGATCGGTGGTGCATAGTCCGGCTGAAGACCTGCGATTAGTGGCCTTCTCCAGGGGTCAGTGCTGGGTCAGGTCTTGTTCAACATCTTCAGTGATGACCTTGATGAGGGAATAGTGTCTGCCCTCAGCAAGTACGCCAATGATACAAAGCTGGGAGGAGTGACCGACACACCAGAAGACTGTGCTGCCATTCTGCGAGACCTGGACCAGCTGGAAAGATGGGCAGGTAGAAACCAAATGAGGTTTAACAAGACCAGGTGTAGAGTCCTGCATCTGGGAAGGAACAACCGCATGTATCAGTACAGGCTGGGGGATTACCTGCTGGAGAGGAGCTCTGAGGAGAGGGACCTGGAGGTCCTGGTGGACGACAGCTTGACCGTGAGCCAGCAGTGTGCCCTCATGGCCAAGAAGGCCAATGGGATCCTGGCGTGCATTAAAAGGAGCATTGCCAGCAGGTCAAGGGAGGTGATCCTTCCCCTCTACTCTGCCCTGGTCAGGCCTCACCTAGAGTACTGTGTCCAGTTCTGGGCTCCCCAGTACAAAAAGACAGGGATCTCCTGGAAAGAGTCCAGCGGAGGGCTACAAAGATGATACGGGGCCTGGAGCATCTTCCCTGTGAGGAAAGGCTGCGAGACCTGGGTCTGTTCAGCCTGGAGAAGAGAAGACTGAGAGGGGATCTTATCAATGTGTATAAATACCTGAGGTTTGGTTGACAGAGGGATATAGCCAACCTCTTCTCAGTGGTTTGTGGAGATAGGACAAGGGACAATGGCCACAAGATAGAACACAGGAAGTTCCGCACCAGCATGTGAAAGAACTTTTTCACAGTGAGGGTGACAGAGCACTGTAACAGGCTGCCCAGGGAGGTTGTGGAGTCTCCTTCCCTGGAGATATTCAAGGCCCGTCTGGACGCCTACCTGGGCAGCCTGCTCTAAGGAGCCTGCTTTGGCAGGGGGGTTGGACCCGATGATCTTTCGAGGTCCCTTCCAACCCCTTCGATTCTGTGATTCTGGGATTCTGGGATTCTGGGATTATGGTCGACACCCAGGTGAACACATTCTCACCTGGCTGCTTTGATGCTGGGACGCTGGGGCCGATAGCCAACAGTTAGAATGAAATGAAGCCAAACAGCTGGGATCCCTCTCTAGAGAAATGGTAACTGACAAAGGAATTGGGAGAGAGACACAGGTTCTCAGCCTCTGGAGGTGACTCTTGGCAGGTGTGAAAGAAAGATATCCCCACAAGGAAGATATTGTATATCAATTAGGTAAGTGGACCACTGTGGATAAAGGTCTCCAGCATCCGTGGGAATTAGCTGTGCTGGAGATGGTTTATAGTGATTTGGACAATGCCCAGACACCTCAAGATCCTGATGAAGTCCAGTGCACAGCATCCATGTGGCATAAATTTTTGCGGAGTGCACCATCATCACACGCCAGTACACTGGCAGTATTTAATTGGGATGCGGGGATGGGACCAACAGTGTATACTATATCCTGCCAGCTTCAAAAATATGAAGACAATCTCTCTGTTCCACTAAGGGCCTGTGTCTCAGCTGTGGAGAAACTGTCTGAAAGACTTGACTGCCTCGTAGAACGAGCATATCCCTCCTCATCCAGACAGAGTGATATTTCAGCCACTAAGAATCAGTATTTTTCTGCTTGAGGGAGAGAGTATCCAAGACGCACACCACGTGGCACCTTGTGGTTTTATCTGTGTGACCATGGGGAAGATATGAGGAAGTGGGATGGCGAACCTACTTCAACCCTAGCTGCTCGTGTACGTGAACTGCAAGGAAATACTGCAGAAAGAAGAGGGGCTCCCAAGAAAAACGCTTTTCCGGTTTCTGTTGGGCAGTTCCCCAGAGGCAGTAGAGGGGCTGATATTGTTCTTAACCCTGATGAAGAGACCTCTGCTTCTCATTTGCAAGAATTAAGTGGCAGACACTCCAACCAGGACTAGAGAGGCCCTGCCTCTGGGCAGGTAGAAGAGAGGGATAACCGGATTTATTGGACTATGTGGATCCGATGGCCTGGCACATTGGAACCACAAGAATACAAAGCTCTAGTGGACACTGGCGCACAATGTACCTTAATGCCATCAGGCTACCAAGGGACAGAACTCATCTGTATCTCTGGAGTGACAGGGGGATCCCAACAGCTAACTGTATTGGAAGCTGAAGTGAATCTAACTGGGAATGAGTGGCAAAAGCACCCCATTGTGACTGGCCCCGAGGCTCCATGCATCCTTGGCATAGACTACCTCAAGAGAGGGTACTTCAAGGACCCTAAGGGGTACTGGTGGGCTTTTGGCACAGCTGCTTTGAGCACAGAGATTAGGCAGCTGTCTACCTTGCCTGGCCTTTCAGAAGACCCTTCCATTGTTGAATTGCTGAAGGTTGAAGATCAGCAGGTACCAATCGCTACCACAACAGTGCACTGACGGCAATATCGCACCAACCGAGACTCCCTGATTCCCATCCATGAGTTGGTTCATCGTCTGGAGAGCCAAGGAATGATCAGCAAGACTCGCTCACCCTTCAATAGTCCTATATGGCCAGTGAGAAAGTCTAATGGTGAGTGGAGGCTAACGGTGGACTTGTTGTGGTGGAGTTCAGTTGCCTATCACAGTAAAACCAACACATCTCAAAGGCCCACATCTCAAGCCTGTTCAGCTTCACCTGGATGGTATCCCTTGCCTCCAGTGTGTTGACCACACCACTTCCTCTGGTGTCATCAGCAAACTTGATGAGGATGCACTCCATCCCACTGTCCATGTCACCGATAAAGATGTTAAACAGTGCCAGTCCCAATACTGACCCCTGAGGAACACCAGTTTTTACTGATCTCCACCTGGACACCAAGCTGTTGACCATAATATTTTGAGTGCAACCATCCATCCAATTCCTCACCCACCACGTAGTCCATCCATCAGATCCCTCTCTCCTATTTGGAGACAATGTTATCATGCAGGACAGTGTCAAATGTTTTGTATAAGTCCGGGTAGATGATGTCATTCTATCTTCCCCTGCCCACCAATGCTGTAACCCTGTCTTAGAAGTCCACCATATTTGCCCTTAGTGAAGCCATGTTGGCTGTCACCAATCACCTCTTTATTTTCCATGTACCTTATCAGAGTTTCCATGAGAATCTGCTACCTAATCTTGCCAGGAACAGAGGTGAGACTGACTGGCCTATAGTGCCCTGGGTCTTCCTTTTTTCTCTTTTTAAAATTCAGGTTATGTTACTCCTCTTCTGGTCAGTCGTATCTTCACTGGACTGCCACAACTTCTCCAATATGATGGATAGTGGCTTAGCAACTACATCCACTCGTTCTCTCAGGACACATGGACTTGCGTATCGCATCTTCAGGTCTTGAACTTGATCTTCCCCTTGATCTTTCCCTGGTGGTTCATCATTTGCCAAGTCCCTGTCTTTGCCTTTTGTGGTTTGGGCTACGTGGCTCGAGCTCTTGCTGTTGAAGGCTGAGGCAAAAAAAGTCATTGAGTACCTCAGCCTTCTCCATATTCTGGGTAACCAGGTCATGGGTAATGACCTGCAGAGCAGAAGAAATAGAAAGATATTCCAGGTATCATCGACAATTTAGGAGGCTATCTGTCATACAATATTCTGGAATGAATGCTTAAAACCCAAAAGTCATAATCACAGTCATTAAAAGAACACTTGACGGAAACCTTCTTCAAACCTGGTGGCAGTCTTGAGAAGTGGACTCCCAAAGTCATTAAAGACTCAAAGTCCCTATAAATTCAACAAGGAAAAAAATACAAAACCCTTAATTCCTTTGTGAATCTTGACCAGAAGCAATATTCTTTTAAACTCACTCTTTTATTTAGTTTGTGAAAGGTTTTGAAATGGTTTTATATTACTCTGGAAACAAATTCTAACCATCCATTTATAAAGCATCCCAATACTTCCCATTTCTTACAAACATTTCAATATGCATGAAATTCTAAAATGCTATTTTAATCCAAGATAAATAGCAACAATTTGCTTGTAAGGATGAGGGTTCACACATGCCACCTGAGAGGTGTTTCACTCTGGTTTACTTTTTGCTTTAGTGTTTGCTACATGCAAAATAGAGTGTGTTTTACAGAAAAATATTAAATCAAAAATGCACTGTAAGATTATATTTTAGGTGTTTTCTTCTAAACAAAATATTATAGACCCAGAATTTATTAAGAAGGAATAAGAAATGAACATCTACTTCATCTTTCGATATACTGAATAACATGTCCTAACTATTTAATTTTTAAAAGTGTGGATATATATATAAATTTAATGTCTTCATTTAAACCATCAAGCTAATTTTTAACCTTATAGAATTTTTGGAATGATTAAAACTCTATTTTCCAGCAAATAAGCAACTTGCCAAAATACAAATATTTTTATCCATGAAAAATATCAGTATTGGCTTCCCTAGCCAAGAAAGCTACAGACTGTCTGGTGACGCTTGCTATTAAGGTTTTATATGATACAAAGCTGATGAGTTTGAGATCCATTAGGATTTCTTTTGAATTATCACATAGTTTGGCACAGATCATTCTAGAGACAGCAGGTGATATAATACATTTCAGTCATTATTAATCTGAACTAGACTTGAAATGGTGTTCTACAGGTAAAAGTGCCCGTATGTTGTTTCCAGTCCCCTGAGTGAACTTGGTCCCATAGGGCTCATACCTAGCAATTAAAAAGAGTTGCACAGAACAGACAAACAGTAGAAGCTTTATATTTGTTTCTAAATCTTAAGTAGATCTGTCGCAGTGAGCATTCATATTAATGTTTTACAGGCCTTTGGGTATTAAAGGTTGTGTCAGAAAAATCACTTTCAGCAAAACTAAGAGATTTATTTATTTATTTATTTTCATAATAAAGGGCCTTTAGCGATAAAAACAGATTTTAAGGCATAATACCAAAATTAGGAAGGCATGTATGTCCACAAGTATAAAGCAATTGTGGACACCTTGAAGTGCTAACAGATGAAATACTATATATCTTGAGAGTTGCATAATGTAGATCTATTTGTTTTCCTTTCATGACAATTTACTCTAGACATTATTCTTCTATGTCACTAACATATCTGTGAAATCTAAATGCAGGTAAATCAGCTGTAAAAGCTATAAAACAACTACATAGTGACAATAATACTTAATATTTTATGCCTATGAATATGTTCTGCAGTATGAAAAGACACTGTGAAGGGTATCCATGTTACCAGCTGTGAGACTGTTCTTTTAGGATACCTACAAAAGAACACTAAGAGAAGCAAGGAATGCCCTCCTTTGCTGTCAGAGCTCCTTGATTTCTGTAGAACAGTGATATTTTATATCAGTGGGACCATCTGGCCTACACTTGCAGAAACACTTGATATAGCTATAGAAGCACAAGCTGACTATGGTGTTTTGTGGAATATTTGAGGTTATACCGGAGTTTTCTAACCCTACACAAAAGCACCCCCAGAAAGAACAGAAGCCTTCATTCTTATATTTGAATTTAAACTCTGTCTAGGTTTAGAAATGATGAATAAATCCAACTCCCTATGAAATAAATATTCTTCACCAAGGCTTGGCATGTACCAGAGCAAAATGCAAACATGCATAAGCTTGTAGGTATCATGGATACCCAGGACACGGAGATTTGTGTACCAAATTAGAAGTGCCTACATCTAATAACATGAAACAGTGTGCACAAGTTTCTTCTGTTAGTTTTAATGCTTGTATAAAAATCATAATAGTTAAGCCAATATTTTTATATTAATTTTATATATATGGTTATTTTTTTAATTTTATTTTGTCTCTTTCTTTCCTGTATTTTTTAAAGTGCTCTGCTGGATATTTACTGATAACACAGGACATGTTTGCATGAATATTGTTCACTAAATAATATTATTTTTATCTTTTATCTATGTATTTCTGGCTGAATAAGTCTACTGAGGGTATAATCCTCCAGAACAAACGTGGTGGAAAGAACAGTTTTGTAAGCCTGGAGATAAAAGAAGAGCCCAGATATCTCAGCTATATTAAAGCTGATTATTAAAGGAAGATAATAGTAATTTTAAATTTGCAACTAGAAACTGTAGATGCTTTTATTTAAATTATACAATTTTCACTGACAGATGTAACTACAAACTTTTACTCAAAGGCAAAGGTTTCTTGTATGTAAATCTGAATGCAGAAATTAAGGTTATGGTTGCTTAACCATAGCTTTTTGTTTGTTTGTTTTTGTTTTTGTTACTCTCTGATATGTTTAGGGTATTTGAGTCATCTACTTAGGACAGGCATGTATTAGACAATATTTATGGAAATCTATGTCTTCCTTTCTGCTACTAGAAAGGCTGCTAGATTACTGAGATCCCTGGAGCATCTGAAGTGAACCTAGTCATTAAAATATAAGCAGCTAAACTGGACACTGGCAAACATTAGAGATTATCTCCATGTAATTTTAAACTATAAAGTATAATCTATTTTTGGGGTTTAATATAAGTATTCAAAAACTGCAACCTTTATTTCAGTAGTTTGCTTATGCTTCATGGACATTTTCTTGCTGCAAAGAAAATATCTTGTATTTGAGACTTTTCCATATTTTGTCATTAACCAGTTTGACTATTTCTAATTATGTTTTCCATGCTGTTTGTTTATGTCATTTTAGAAACAAAGACAAAGAAACTACATGTAGTTTTGCATTCAGCACACAGAGGTATAATCTCTTCCCTTTGCTGGAGGAAATCCTCCATGATATGCTGCCAATATTTTAACAAGAGGCTCTCACAAATCATTCTCCCCTTAAGCCTATGTTAAATCTGTGTACCAGGAATATGTTTGCTCCAGAGAAGAATGACAACTGATTCATTTGTTTCTGATATAATGTGAAAAAGCATTCTCATAAGCATAACCAAGAGAGATTGGATCTTACTTGCCAACCAAACTGACATGAAGCTCCTTGAAATACCTAGACAATGTTCTTTAGCAAAAAATAAATAAGTAAATTAAAAAAAAAAAATCTGACAAATAAAATGTGTACAGACAAGGTTACTAGGATAGCACTATCTGCTTTGAAACAGCATGTGAGCAATACTATTAATAATTATCTTTTGAGATATAACACATTGTAAGATGTTTTCTCACTAAAGTATCTATCATTTGGTAAACTCCAAAAAGTTCCCATATATAAAGTGTGGCAGATATTGTATAATACAACAAACAAGAAACACTAAACAACTGTGAATACTCTGAAAATGATTCCCCCATCTCAAATTACATTACTTTTATTATTATGTTATTACAATTATTTTTATATTATGATACCCTTACCCATCACTATGTATGATGTTTCAATATTTCCTGAGGGATTTATAAGGGTTTAGGAAAGTACTTTTGTATGTGCAATGTATTTAAGAGCTGTCAGAGAAATGTGGCTAGTACAGAGTTATATTCTTTTACACTTATTCTTCTTAAATGATGTGAGGAGAATGTCCACTCTACCTAGGTTTTCCTCAGCCAGTGGCTGATGCACTCTCAACAGTGACATAACCTTTAACAAATTTGGAGGGAGGAAACTGTCATGTTGTTGTGAGACCAGTTTCACATTACATTGATAAATGAAATACATTTGTATATTAGTTTAAAAAAGACTGATGCAATAAAAACAAGCATGCTTAACCTGTTATAGTATTTATGTACACTAGCTGTGTGCTTTAAAACGGTAGTACATAAGCTTTTTTCTGAAAGTCCTGAAGTATACTCAATCTCCTCAATTTTGCTCTAGTATTTTCATTAAAATAAAGCTGATTAATAATGCTGTGATTTGAACTCATATCCTAACCATGAATAGTTCCCAGAAATTTATCTTAAATATTATTCTCACTCTTTCTGATCAATATGTGTGTAATGAATGTCATGCAAAGGGAAACATTAATGCGGAAAAAAATAGGTCATTAATTTATTTACTTATCCCAAAATACTTATAATGTTGGTGGTGAGTCTATATCCTAAAAGACACAATTTCCTTAGGCAGAGAAGAAAATGAATTGTTTTTTTTTTTTTTTCTTTTTCTTTCCTTAATTCTATTCACAATCTGAGAGGCTCTACTAGTTGAAGTATTAGCTACATTAGTTCTTTGCTGTCTTGCTGAGTAGGGCTTCAAAACAAGAATGAAAATTGGCTACAGTGATGAATGCCAGGTTTCTGAATGCATGTAGAAGTAGCCTCTATAGTATCAGATTCTGACAATATAAGGTCTCGTGAAAGTAGATCCAATTTTGGCCTATGATATTACCACTCTAACTAATAAAATATAAACCTTAAAAATAATAAGAGGGAGGAGAGGGGAGGGGAGGGGAGGGGAGGGGAGGGGAGGGGAGGGGAGGGGAGGGGAGGGGAGGGGAGGAGAGGAGAGGAGAGGAGAGGAGAGGAGAGGAGAGGAGAGGAGAGGAGAGGAGAGGAGAGGAGAGGAGAGGAGAGGAGAGGAGAGGAGAGGAGAGGAGAGGAGAGGAGAGGAGAGGAGAGGAGAGGAGAGGAGAGGAGAGGAGAGGAGAGGAGAGGAGAGGAGAGGAGAGGAGAGGAGAGGAGAGGAGAGGAGAGGAGAGGAGAGGAGAGGAGAGGAGAGGAGAGGAGAGGAGAGGAGAGGAGAGGAGAGGAGGGGAGGGGAGGGGAGAGGAGGGGAGGGGAGGGGAGGGGAGAGGAGGGGAGGGGAGAGGAGGGGAGAGGAGAGGAACATTTAAAGATCATCAAGTCTGACTGCCTGACCAGTTCAGGTTTAACCAGAAGTTTAACATATTATTAAGGACATTATCTAAATGCCTCTTGAACACTGACAGGCATGGGGTATCAACAGCCTCTCTAGTTAGCCAGTATTTATTTATTTATTTATTTATTTATTTATTTATTTATTTTTCCTAAGGACCAGTCTGAACCTCCCCTTGGGCAGCTTTGTGCCACTCCTGTGCATCCTATCATCGGTAATCAGGGAGAAGAGATCAGCACCTCCTTCTCCATTTCCTCTGCTCAAGAAGTTGTAGAGAGCAATGAGGTCACCTCTTAGTCTCCTTTTCTCTAAACTAGACAACCCAAGTGTCCTCATCCTCTCCATAGGCTTCATGCGTTTCTCCACACCTTCTAGACCTTTACTAGTTCTGTTGCCTTCCTCTGGATGCATTCAGGTATCTTAATATCCTTTCCATACTGCAGAGAACAGAAATGCACACTATATTCAAGGTGATGGTACACCAACTCTAAATACAGTAGGATAGTCATCTCTTTTGGCCAGACAGTGTGCTGTGTTTAATGCACTCAAAAATTGCTCTCCTGACTGCCAGAGCACAGTGTTGAATCTAGTCAGTGTCTAAACATGTACAGAAACAGAAATTTACAGAAATTTACAGCCCTAGAGAACAGAAATGAAATGTCCCCCACATCCTGTCCCCCTACCACCAAAGCCCACTCCTCCAAGCTAACGTATAGGAACCTGTGATCTTTATGTCTATTTTGTAGGTGGAAACCTACTGCTTTTTAGACCCGATTTCTTCTCTTTCTACCATATAAAAGGAAATCAATTCATTTTAAAGATTTGGTATAAAGTTTTAAAATAAAAGTTTTTGATTTTTTTTTTTTTGGGGGGGGGGGAGTATGGTTTTGTTGTTGTTTGTTGTTGCTGGTTTTTTTTGTGTTTTATTTTTTCAGCTTAGAGAAGAGGAGGCTGACTTCATTGCTGTCTACAGCTTCCTCATGACAGGGAAGAGAGAGGGAGGTGTTCATCTCTTCTGTCTGGTGACTGTTGATAAGACCTAACAGAATGGCTTAAAGCTTTGTCTGGGGAAGTTCAGACTGGATTTCAGGAAAAAAGAATTCTTCACTGGGTGGATGGTCAGGCATTGGAACAGACTTCCCAAGGAAGTGGTCATGGCCTCAAGCCTGTTGGTGTTCAACTTACAGTTTAACTCTTAGGTTGCCCTTTATGGAGTAAGGAGATGGACTTGATGGTCCTCACGAGTCTCTTATGACTCAAGGATACTCTACAGTTCTATAAAATATATTGCAATAGATAAAATGTGGTGTTTCTTGAACAGGTGGGAGTCAAAAGTCAGAGGTAGAGCTCATTC
Organism: Anser anser; assembly: GCF_964211835.1. Classification (NCBI taxonomy): domain Eukaryota; kingdom Metazoa; phylum Chordata; class Aves; order Anseriformes; family Anatidae; genus Anser; species Anser anser. The sequence goes on from NC_139720.1 coordinate 173,799,250, forward strand.
ACATCTGACTAATGTGCTGATTTCTGTTATAAAATTAGCAAACCATATTGCAAATATTCTACTAAGTATACGGAAGATTTGTATAGTATACTTGTCCAATGGACCTTAATAGAGAGAGGTGAAGTCTGTTACATTTTCCTTCCTACTTATCACATCTTTCCTTTCTAGAGTTTTTAATTGCCAAATTTAAGATCCGTGTGGATTAGAACACAGGCTTTTTATTAGAAAGAGCATTTGAAAGAATAGTTTGTTGTTGTTGCTGTTGTTTTTGTTTTTTTCTTTCATGTCAAACACACTAAATAGAGTATAAAACAATGTTTCAGAACTGGAACAACATTTTAATAGAAATTGATTCAATTGTCTAGTACAGGCAAGTTGCATTGTTTAAGACGGGAATTGGTAGATATCACACAGGACCTTGAAAGACATGAATATAAACTGCTTTTTTGCCTAACTAGCATGGTGGGAATCCACCTTCCAGTAACTGGGACAGTGAGGAATTGACTTACCCACAAATAATTGCCTAATGCTTTTCAGATGTCCCAGTTGGTGTGAATCCACCACTCCAAAACAGCTCTAGACTCCTGGAATATCAGTGTTGTGTCTGCCAGCCCCACATACATATTCTGATTACTTATATTATGCACAGATGACTCTAGGTCCTTTTGTGTGAACAATAAAATAAAACACTTAGTGTCAGAATATTATAGCAATTTATCAGTTTGGGGTCCAAGTGGACATTAGTTTAGATTTTTGAGAGAACACCGTTCATGACAAATGTCTACATCCTACAATAGTTTTTTTAATAACTTTCACAGAAAATTTCAGAATGATTGAGGTTGGAATGTACCTCTGGCAGGCATCTGGTCCAATCCCTCTGCTCAAGCAGAGCCACCTACAGCGGGTTGCGTAGGACCACGTGCAGACAGCTTTTGAAGATCTCCAAGGAAAGAGACTACACAGCCTCTCTGGGCAACTTGTTCCAGTGTTCTGTCACCTGTACAGTAAACTGTTTCTTGAAGTTTAGACGGAACTTCCTGTGTTTCAGTTTGTGCCCATTGACATAAAACCATCTCACTACTCCCCACCTATTCTGTTTTCTCACACTTTTTTCTCCCCATTGACCTCTCCTTTTTCCTGGTTTTGGCCTTAAACATCCCATACATTTTTTATATATCAGGTTTTCTCTGTAGCCTAAGCATAGATAGAATTAATATAAAATTTTGCTTTCAACCCAGATGTAATGGTACTGAAACAGCGTAACAAACAATAATATTTAAGTGTTTTATAACACTTTGATAACACAGCCTGATATAATATATAAGTATTTCATATCAGCATGTGACCAATAGAACAGCAAAATGTCAAAGAAAGACATGTTGTTGGTAGGATACACCCAAATGGTAAAAAGGACAAAGATCACTTTCCTGAATACAAAAGAACAGTGACTAGAGGGAAAAAAAAAAAAAAAAAAAAAAAAAAAAAAAAAAAAAAGATGCACAACGTTGAGAGTAGATAAGAACTCCTTCTATCTAGGCAATAGCATAAAAATTCCAGGCATAAAGAGGAAACATCAAAGAAGGAAGACAAGCCTGTTTCAGTTTTGTCTTTTCTTGTCAGAGAGCTCTCAAGCCTGATCACCTGACACCACCAACTACTGCCTTCAGTGCTAACTATTCAAAAACTGGTATGCAGTGTTCTGTATTCACAGCTAAGTTATAATATAAATGTTAAAGCCTAACACCATCATATATGTACTTATGATGATTAATAATGTGTAAGAAATAATAATTAGGAATTTATGTTGCTAATGAACTGATTTACTAAAGTTTACTTTTAAAGTTTAAAACAAGAATTTGTTGGTCTTTTAAACATTCCGTCCCAGCCACCTTTAATCCCAATAAATAGACACACGTACAATTATATATGTAAATATGCATAAATACAGCTTCAATAATTCTTTCCTATATGATTCCTGATAATTTGTTTTGTTATTTTTTTCTTATCAGTTGCAAAAGTCTGGTTAAATCTCTTTAAGGCTGTAATTGAATGGTTCTTTTGATAGCTACTCACTGACTTAATAACTCTGCTTCTTGTTATTGACGGGTTTACATGCTATTTATTTGGGTATGCATATCTCTGTGTGTGCTTAATTGATTACTCTTTCTGTCTCTTGTATTTGTACTTTTATCCTGAATATCCTGTAATGCAGTATCCAGACAGAACAGAGCCATACATTCTAGACATCTTTACATGGTGGTATATGAGGTAAATTTTGGGGCCCACTCAAGTCAGTGAACATTTTGACACTGAGGTCAGTGAGATCAGCATTTTATTGGTCTCCTGTCACGTCTGAATTATGTAACATTAGCCATTTAGAACATGCATTACAGACGAGAAACACAGTACTATTTAGAATATGTAATACAAATAATAAACACACTGTTACATCATATCTTTCCTTATTTAACTTTCATTCTTCCCTATCTATAGACTACTTTGTGAAGTTGTGCATATTCAGTTTCAATTAATGCTCAGCATATTGAATAGGATGAAAAGAAATATATAAAAGTTGATTACGGGTTTCCCAAAATTCACTTGAACTGAAAAGCTTCAAAAACTAAGTATGTCTTGGTTAATATATAATGGAGAGGTGATACACTGTAGAAATATCGGATGCTTGAATGCTTGTCAGCATTTCAGAGTAAATTGTAATGGAATGTTATAGGAAGAATTGGAAGGAATGGCTTGAAAATGCTCAAGTTTTCGGAACTTGGCAGAGTAAAATTCAGTGCATCTGATCAGCAACACAATGAAAATGATAGAAAGCTTCAAATATTTTGCCTCACTTAATCTTTTCGTAAATCTTCTGGAAATAACAAGATGGCACTGTTTGTAGCACGGAATTCAGAATGGTGAATTCTTATTTGAGCTTGGTGACTGACTCATAAGAAAAAGTTAAGCTATTATTACCTTCAAGACAAGAAATTCTTAAGTATGACATGACGATAATAAAAGACAACTTATTTAGGAACTTGAGGAAGGGAAAGTGGTATTAAAATGTGAAGTACGTTTATGAAAGTGAAGAGGCACATGTATTGTATCAGAATTTTCTGACTGTTGCATAAATCAGAAATACAATTTCTTAAAGGGATCACAGAAAGTAGGCATTGTAGTAGAATACTGAGTCTAAAAGGAAAGTTTTTCACTTTTACACTAGCTGACCAGATGTCACCTTTTCATATAGAATGCATATAAAGAAGTTTTTAACATTAACATCTCCAAAACAATCTGTATGTATGCTAGGCTGTACAAAAGAACTTCAGCTCATGCATTGTTTGGAGTAGGTAAACATAAACGTATGCAAAGCTAAATTCAGAAAATAAATCATTCATGAAGGTGGAGGTATATTCATATCTGAACAGCTTGTAAAATAATTACTATGGTGCTTGGTACAACAAATCCTGAAGATCAGACTGTGTTAATTGTGCTGGGTTACATGCTCAGCAACCACAAAAGAGGTGTAAAATTGAAAGGAGGCATTTAATCTACTATACATATGGTATTGTATGTTTGGTTTAAATAACCAAATAATTTCAATCATTTAGGTTATTCCTTTTCCATATAGCTTTCTGAATTTTGGAAAAAAAAAAAAAAAAAAAAAGCTAAATTACAAATTTTTATTGCCTTCAAGTCTCTATGAATATGATAAGCCTCTAAAGTTGATATAAAGTATCTGTTGCTTACAGGTAATAAAATATGGGCTACTTTTATCCACTCTCATGAGAGTAAATGGTTATTAATTCATGTATTGGTCAGACTACATTTGAAATGATTAGTAATTGTGACTTCCTTAGACTTTTGAAGGATGTATTACCACTAAGAAATGTAGTGTCTTTAAATATAAATAAATGTCTGTTCTAATTCAGATAACCATTTCAGAAGAGACTGCACAGTTTAATTTCTTCTAGTTATCACCATGAATGTAGTTCAGTGTGTTTGAGTATGTATTCTTGCAATATTATCTCATATGATATAGCATCAGGGAAACAGAAACAATATCAATTTTGTTGGGGAAAAAAAAAAGGCTTAGGAGACAAATCACAACTAGCAGTGAGTTTAACCTCATAAATCTGACTCTTAGGCTGACCATCAAGTATAGTTTCTTAATTTCTCACATATCCTATTCTATCCTCTTGGCAAATGTGTAGGGGAGTTTGAACGGCCAGTGCCATTCAGTATTTAGTATTACAAATTGGGCTACAGCTCAATACATCCTTACTAGATTTTCTCCTTCCATTCTGGATGAAATGAGTATCATGATTTCAGTGGACATCATTCTATAAACATTATGCAATCTAAATTAATTTAAAGAAGTTATGTATTTATAAAATGAAAATGATAAACAAAGATATTTAATCTGGAGTATGATGCTAAGTATGTTGACTGCTCTGATGTTAAAAGCAGACAAAACAATCTAAGTTATTTAAAATCAGAATCATTACCAGGTTCATAGCAGCTGAATTATAAATTATAAATTCTTTGTTAATGGGGGAAATTGATTTTCTGAAAAAATAATCTGTTAAAGAGTATTTATATTTTTTTTCCACAAGTGTTGTTGTGAACAACTTCTAAATACATTTCTGCTAAGCTTATCAGAGGCTTTATAAGATCTGAAAGAAAAACAAACACACACAAACCAAAACAAAGCAAAACAAACAAACAACAACAAAACAACATAAAATGAACTGAAAGCTTTCTGTGCTTCTGTTATTTTTTCCATGTTATGAATGGATAAAATCAGTTATCAGTTAAGACTACTTAAAGATACAATCAGGATATATAAGAAGAAGGAGGACAATCCAAGCAACTTCTTTCTCTTGCTGTGTATCACAGTTCAAATTTTTGCATTTTATGCAGTCACTCCAAAGTGAAGATTACATTAAAGTCAGTAATTGTGACTAAGTAAAAATGTATTGTGTTTAACTGTACTGACATGATCATTTTCCAATGTTTTGTTAATTGCCATCACTCTTTGATATTTGCGCCTCATGCTCAAATTTAATTTGCCTGGTTTCAACTTCTATTGATTTTAACTTGATTTTCCTTTCTCTGCCAAACTAAAGAGACCTTTATAAATTAGTATTTTTCTTCTAAGTAATACATAAGCAGTAATCAAGTACTTTTGCAGTTTTCTTACTACATATGCTGACTTTTAAGCTATAACTCACTGAAAAGAAAAAATAAAAAAAATAATAATAATAATAATAAAATGCTTCTTCTCAGTTTTAAAGAGTAAGGTGTTCTTTTTCCTGCCAAGATCTGTTCTACAAGATATGTAAAGTCATACAATATCCTATGTGACAAATTTGGAGAATAGTGGTTAGTTATGGTTCCAGAGTTGCTTTTTGTAAGGAGAGTAAGCAGGACACCTTGAAGACAAACTCACAGTACACTCCAAAAGGCAGTATGGATTACCATTGAGTCTTTCACTGTCATGTGCTTTCAAATATTCCTGTGTTATTTGTTTTTTTAGCCTCATATTTTAACAGTTCTTAAAAAGTCACTTTTAAGAGTACTGAGCAAAATTTCAGAACTAATAATAGTGCTAAACAAAACAAAACAACAACAACAACAAAAAAGTGAAATCCCTTTCCACATTCTTATGTTCTATAATCACTTCATTTATAAAGCCAACAATTACAGGAACTTTTTTTTACCTGCAGTATAGCTGTGTAACTTACAATATGATGTACAGGTGTCTGGCCAATATGATCCTTAACAGTCTTTCACACATACTGACTTTCCATGACATTCTCTTGTTCTGACAAGTTTTGAAGTGTATAATTATGCACTAACAGCACTGTTTATACAGGGTGTTATTTGACAGAATGCAGGTTAATATAGGATCCAGATCCCCACTATAACTGCCAACTTCTAATCATTATTTACTGACAATTGTGTTATTTGAAAATGTTACCACCAGAGATTTCAGTTTTATATTCAGGTTAATAACTAAAATTTTGTTCACAGTCTATATTTTATATACAGTTATATATACATGCACACATACACAACATACACATAATATAAAATGTCATAAATATATCATGTTAATGTTAAATATTAAAATAAAATATGAATATAATTAATTATATATTAATATAATGACATGCCTTATAACATACTATGTAATGATATATGATGTATTAAACAATTTTATCATAATTAATTGCAATTATAATGTTGTAAATCTATTGTGTTACAATATTCTATTTTATGTATTAGTATATAATTTTAATCATAGCATCAGTCTCAGAAGAATGTTATTTGAAACATCACCATGTGGTTTACGTGAATAATCATTTTTACTGATAACTTAACTTTTTCTTACTTATGTTTGGGTCCTGCAATTGGGGCACAACAACCCCAAGAAGCACTACAGGCTGGGAAATAAGTGTTTAGAAAGCTGCCTGGCCGAGAAGGACCTGGGAGTATTGGTTGATAGTCAGCTGAATATAAGCCAGCAGTGTGCTTGCATGGCCAAGAAGGCCAACAGCATCCTGGCTTGTATAAGAAGCGGCGTGGCCAGCAGAATTAGGGAAGTGATTGTCCCCCTGTACTTGGCTCTGGTGAGGCTGCACCTTGAGTACTGTGTTCAGTTTTGGGCCCCTCCCTACAAGAAGGACATGGAGGTGCTCGAGAGAGTCCAGAGAAGGGCAACGAAGCTGGTGAGGGGTCTGGAAAACAAGTCTTATGAGGAGCAGCTGAAGGATCTGGGGTTGTTCAGCCTGCAGAAGAGGAGGCTCAGGGGCAATCTTATCACTCTCTATAGGTACCTTAAAGGAGGCTGTAGCGAGGCGGGGATAGGTCTATTCTCCCACGTGCCTGGTGACAGGATGAGGGGGAATGGGCTAAAGTTGTGCCAGGGGAGGTTTAGGTTGGATATTAGGAAGAACTTCTTTACTGAAAGGGTTGTTAGGCATTGGAATGGGCTGCCCAGGGAAGTGGTTGAATCACCATCCCTGGAGGTCTTTAAAAGAAGTTCAGATGTAGAGCTTAGTGATATGGTTTAGTGGAAGACTTGTTAGTGTTAGGTCAGAGATTGGACTAGGCAATCTTGGGGGTCTCTTCCAACCTAGATGATTTTTTGATTCTGTGATATTTTAACACAGACCTTATCATTACTCTACAATTTTATTTTTTGATAGAGAACATTGTTTAGCAATTCCCAATTAAAGAAAAAAAATACCTTTATCTTCTAACTTTCCAATCTGTTTGAAGAATTAATTCTAGTTTTTGTTGTTGTTGTTGTTTGTTTGTTTTACATCCTATTTTTGGTTAAATTAGTTTGGTAGTCATATATTTTATTATTATTATTATTATATATATATATATATATTTGCCAGTTGAATCATGTACTAATATTCTTTTAATATGTTAATATTAAAAAAAATATGAAGTTGAATGCAAGGTTTCACTATTAAATAGTATTGTCAGAAACCCATCTGGCTTAGATTACAGAGAATCATAAGTTACAATTTTTTGAACTCTGAAGTTTAGAATGAAAAGCACTTCCATTTTACTTTTGCCCAACATATTCTGTGATACTTTATAATTTGACTTTGTTAGTTGGATCATTATTAAAACCTTTTTTAGTTTCCTTTTCTTTATAGATACTTTATAAGAATGTTTAACTTGTCAAATAGTTCACCGCTTTATGACATACTTGCAGAGTTAGGCAAGCAATATCTTTTAGGTTTGGGCTTGTGAAATACAAACCTTACTTCCTTATATAGGAAACGAAGAAACAAATGATCATCCTTTTCTTAATTTCAAAAAATCTTATTGTCAAGAATGCTGTCGTTAAACAATGAAAAAAGATCAAAGGAATTTGGGTCAAGGTATAGGAACTGTAAAACAGAGGTTAGTAGAGGTTAACATTCCCCTATTAATCCATTGTCTTACTTGCTGATATTGAATAATTTATTCCCGGTTAATGAATAAACATCTTCTAACCACAAAGACTCAAACAGGAAATAATCCATGCATACTAGGTATATCAAAGTGGATGGAAGTACTATCAGTTAAAAACATGTAAGAATTAGCCTAGTGCTGTGGACAGTACCATACTAATTCCTTTTTAGCAAATGATATATTCTTATTGGCTAAATGTTTTTCATCTTCAGATGCTGTATTTGCACCTGATATAAATGTAGTGAAAAATATTTTTATAAAATATGCATATATTTGCATATATAGGTGTACGTACATAATAAATATATATAGGATCTTGTAATTATTCATTCATTTTGTAGAGTGAACTATTAATTAGTCTGGATGGATGGAAGTTTGACTAGGCTGTGCTCACACAACATCACTTATGATATTGGGAAAGCATAACCTGAAGGCTTAAAGTCATTAGATATATTTAGGCAACTGAACTGTGGCCTATATGCACAGATTAAAAGAGAAAATCCTATATTTTCTCTTACAAATAAATATTTCTGACTGTAACAATGACATTCATGGCTATAGTTTCTAAATGATTCCAAAGACGAAATTTTTAGTGTTGCAGAAGTACAATATGTAAATAAAAAGCTTCCTTTGGGTGTTTGTGATTCTTTCTCTGCATACTAGATTTGATTTCTTTCTTACTGTTCCGTGTCGGTAATCCTACCTTGTTATTTATGATATTTTGGAAAAAAAATGTGGGAATTCTAAGTCAAACTGAGTCTCACTCTTTGCCTGGGAGGGTTCTGTTTAGTTGTATTTTATTTTACTATGAAAGCAAATTTTTAAAAGGAAAACCCAATTACAGATGTTTGTTGCCAAGTATTTTATATGCTATTTTTTCTTATTTTTTTTTGAGAAAAAAAGTCTTCCAAAAGTTAGAATATTTTACTTTTTTTTTTTTTTTAGCAGACACTGTAATGTTTTATTTGTATATTACTGTTGGAAAAGATGTGTATACTGTTTTTGTTTTTACATTTCACTGAAAATTGGTCATTGGTATGTCATAACAAAGTAATATTTTAATAAAGCAATGTTTTAATTTCTGTCTGACAAAAACAGAATATACTTGCCCTTCATTTTCTTTTTTCCTTTTTTCTTTTTTTTTTTTTTTTTGTTTCTTTGTGTCTTATTTGGTCTCTTTAGTACATTTGATAGAAAGTCAAGAAAGTCATCTATGATAGACCTTGGTATACAAGGCCATCCTTCTACCTGATGTTGAATGAGCAGCCTGACTATACAGAGGAGATGAAATAAAAAGTGATGATACTACTTTATCTCTACCGTTATAGTGTTGAAAGAAGTTTACACATTCTGAAGTTCAAACAGTGATGGAAAAGATGACATAAGTTATGTCCTTACATCTGAATGAGTACCCTGTTCTTCAATATTTGTAATTCCTGCGTGGAGATGGCTGACCAAGCCAACTTCCATACCTGTACAGAACTAAATCTGGGTGGGCATCATCACTCTATCTCATTTCATAGTTTCAGAATAAAGGAGTTTTGGTGAGCATCTCTGCTGTGGATTAACCTCAGTACCAAGCAAAACACCACACAGCCCCACAGTGAGATGGAGGAGAGAAATGGAAGAGAAGTGAAAAAAAGTCATGGGTTGAGTTAAAGACAGTTTAATAAGCAAAAGGGAGGAGGGACCAAATTGAACCAAACCACCATCACCACCACCACCAAAAAAACAACCAACTGAAAAGAAAAAGGAAAAAGAAAAGGAAACAAACAAACAAACAAAAACAGAACAACAACAACAAAAACACAAGTTATGCAAAAGCAAACCCCAATCCCACACCACCATCCAAACAATAGCTAGCCAGTGCCCAAGCAACAGTAACCCCTGGTCAACTACCCTCCCAGTTTTATTGCTGAACATGACATTATATAGAATATAATATCACCTTGGTCAATTTGTGTCAGCTGTCCTGGCTGTGTTCTCTCACACCCTCTTGTCTACCGCAAACTACTCACTGGAGAGTAGAGTAAGAAACCAAGAAAATTAAATTGTCTAAGCACTGTTCAGAAATATCTAAAACATCAGTGTGCTATCACACTGTTTTGGTCACAAATCTAAAATTCAGAACCATATGGGCTGTTATTAAGAAAATTAACTTCATACCAGCCTGACAGTACAATCTCACATGGAAGATAAATGTGCCTTAGATTTGATTAAATATTAGATTTGATTCTTGGGAGATTAGGACCTCAAAAGAAATCCATAGTTCACATCAAAATAAAGTCTAAACAAAGTTAAAATTCCAGCCTCTCCTGGATGTTAATCATAGTAGCTGCCTTGTTATGTGATACTGCAAGTGCTATTAAACATCATTTTGATCTTATGTGGAGGGGAAGAAAAAGTTGTTCTTTGGAGGTCTGATCTCAGTGATTAAGATCTATCAGAATTTTCAGTGGATGACATTTTATTTTGCTTTAAAATTTCAGCATCTGTCTAAACACGTACACTTTTGCAAACAAGAAAAACCTCTATTACTCTGCTTTCCTAGGCCAATTAATAAACATACAGGGAATATGCACAGAGGGAAAATAAAGAAATATTTGTGCAATCCTGACTTTACTTTGTAAATCAACAAAGTCATGCTGTTTAGACAATGCTTAAGAAAGTCCTGAACTAATTTTGATGCACTTTGCAGAAGTTTTGCCAAAAATACCTTCTACCTCTGGTAAATATTTGCACATTCACAACCTATTTCTTTATTTGCCAAGTTGAGCTTTAACATATTTGCTTATATAGTAGTTTTAATGTGAAAAAAGAAAAAAGAAAAAAAGTTGTGTGTATTCATGTATCCAGATCAAATTCAAGTATTTGCATTTGTTGCAAATACCCTGCCCATTTTAGAAACAGAAATAAAAAGCAATCAAACAAACAAAAATCTGTTAACTCTTGTCATGTGTACTAAATGGCATACCTTTTCAATAATTTCTACATGAATCAATCTGTATTCTTGAAAGACAAATCATTTTTCCTTCCATATTATTTTAATGTTTGAATTTCATTTCTTTTTACAGTAGACATTTTATCAATATTTCACTTAGGCCAATATTTCTCACCTATTAGCTTTTAGCATATTTTTTTCCCTAATAACTTATGTAGCTATCAGGTCTATCTCACCAGCTCTAAAAAGACAATCAGGTTGAATTTTGCATCTGATTGCCAGTATTCTTAATAAACCTGAATGGTAGTTTAGGCCCAGATAGCAGCCAAACACACACACAGCTGCTTGCTCACCTCCCCCAGCTTCAGCAGGACAGAGGGAGAAAACAGGAAAGAGAAAACTTGTTGGTTGTAAAACAAAGTGGTATCACTTTTCACCCACTGTTGTGAGCAAGACAAAAAGAACTTGAAAATTTAACTTACTGATAATGAAGATAAATATTTAATTACTGATTTATGTAGTGGGAAACAAAGAAGACATACACTAAAAAAAACTTTTTTCTCCCACTTTCCAGGCTCAACTTCACTCAGACTCCTCTTCCTCCTTTCCAGTTTTCACTTCACTTAATTCCAGGAACCTCTCCTCTTTCTCTGTTGTCACCACAGATTTTATTCAGTTTCTTCAGCAAGACAT
>NC_139720.1:173815860-173828315 GCF_964211835.1 Anser anser
CATCCAGAGAGGTCCCAGGTGACTGGAGACTTGCTAATGTGGTGCCCATCTATAAGAAGAAGGGTCATAAGGAGGACCTGGGGAACTACAGGCCTGTCAGCCTGACCTCGGTGCCAAGAAAGGTGATGGAACAGGTCATCCTGAATGCAGTCAGGTGGCATATGTGGGACAACTGGGGAATCAGGCCCAGTCAGCATGGGTTCATGAAAGACAAGTTCTACCTGACCAACCTCATCTCCTTCTATGACCAGGAGACCTGGCTGGTGGACGAGGGAAAGCCTGTTGATGTAGTCTACCTAGACTTCAGCAAAACCTTTGTCACAGTTTCCCACAGTATTCTCCTGGAACAGCTGGCAGCCCAAGGGTTGGACAGGTACACTCGTTGTTGGGTTAAAAATTGGCTGGATGACTGGGCCCAGGGAGTAGTGGTGAATGGAGTGAAATCCATCTGGCAATCGGTCACCAGTGGTGTTCCCCAGTGATTGGTATTGGGTCCCATCTTCTTTATTATCTTTATTGATGATTTGGATGAGGGAATTGAGTTTACCCTCAGTAAGTTTGCAGATGACACCAAGTTGGGGGGAAGTGTCGATCTGCCAATGGGTAGGAAGGCCCTACAGAGGGATCTGGACAGGACGGGTTGATGGGCAAAGGCCAATGGGATGAGGTTCAACATGGTTAAGTGCCAGGTCCTGCACTGTGGCCACAACAACCCCATGCAACACTACAGACTTGGGGCAGAGTGGCTGGAAAGTTGTGCAGACGAAAAGGATCTGGGAGTGATGACTGATGACTGATGAACATGAGCCATCAGTGTGCCCAGGTGGCCAAGAAGACCAAAGGCATACTGGCTTGTATCAGGAGTAGTGTAACCAGCAGGACCAGGGAGGTGATCGTCCCCTTGTATTCTGCTCTGCTGAGGCCGCACCATGAGTCCTGTGTTCAGTTTTGGGCCTTTCAGTGCAAGAAGGACATCGAGGCACTGGAACATGTCCAGAGAAGGGCTACGAAGCTGATGAAGGGCCTGGAACACAAGTCCTTTGAGGAGTGGCTGAAGGAACTGGGGTTGTTTAGTCTGGAGAAGGCTCAGGGGAGACCTTGTTGCTCTCTACAACTACCTGAAAGGAAGTTGTGGGGAGCTGTGGTTTGGCCTCTTCTCACTGGTAACTAGTGATAGGACCAGAGGGAATGGCCTCAAATTGTGCCAGGGGAGGTTTAGGTTGGAAATTAGGAGATATTTCTTCTCAGAAAGAGTACTCGTGCTTTGGAATGGATTGCCCAGAGAGGTGGTGGAGTCGCCATCCCTGGGGGTGTTTAAGGAGAGGTTTGATGTGGTGCTTAGGGACATGGTTTAGTGGGTGACATTGGAAGTAGGGTGATGGTTGGAACAGATTGTTGGACCTCCAATACTTGGAGGTATTTTCCAACCCTAAAGATTCTATGATTCTGTGATTCTATGATTAATGAATTCAGGTGAAATTCTCAGATTATGTATCTATGAAATGATCTAAAAAGATGGGGTAAGACTAAAAAATATATGTAAAAGAGATGAGACTTAAAGGGACAAAGACATAAGCCATTTCTGAACAGAAGGTGAGAAGCATAATGGTGTATGAAATAAATTATAAACTGTAAGAGGAAGATGTTATCTCATTTGTTTAATCTATTTTTCTTTAGTGCATGAGCTATAAAACAAAAATAAGTGAGCCCATGTAAGCTTTCCAAGTTTTCAAATGTATAAATGAATTTTTTTAACATCCTTAACTTGTACAAAATTAAATCAGATGACAAAAAATTAGTATATAATCAGCATCTCATGTGAGAATCAACCTATTTGTGCGAAAGTATTTGAAGAGCTGTAACACAGCAGATGGCAGAGAATGAAAAAGAATAATTTTATTGAAAATAAATCAGCCAATAAGAACTCTTTACAACCATTTTGTTATGTTGTAACTATATAATTTTGTAACACTCAGAAAGGTAACCATCTAATTAATTATTTTGTTTACAATTAATGAAAAAACGTAGTTTGCCTACTTACTTTAGAGATATCATAAATTATATTTAAACATGTAGTTTGACTTAAACATTAGATCCAGAATGAATATATGTAGGCATAGTCATTAACTTTTTTAAATTGAACTTTTTTTTCCTTCTTTTCACATATTCATACTTAAAACTCAAAAAAGAAAAAGTCACTTCCTTTAAGAAAAATGAGAATTTAACATCTTTGTATAGCAGCCTTTAAACTTTTTTCAACAACCAAATAAAATGCTTGAAATACTCATTCAGGTTGTACATCTACCCCATTATCCAAGTCAGGTCTATCAGATGAATATATAATAATTTATTGCCTGATCTTGCATGAAGAGCTTGATTCTAAACTGACAATGTAACAACAAAGAGAATATAAATTAAACATAGATTTTAAGTCTTTTAGCTATCCATTGTTTCTTTGGGGTATCAGGAAGTTTCATAATTTAAGTGTGCATAGTTTGGAGTGTTATCTATCATTGCATATAATATTTTAACTGGGAGTGATGCAACTGCTTTTATAAATTTGAACAATGTCTGAAGACATTAATTTCTACAGCATATTTTACCCAGTCTTCTGTTGGCTTTTCAGGAGATCTCTCTCTTTTTTAGGATTTATGTTGTGTCTTCCAGTCCCATGTAGATGTCTGAGATACCCTATGACAACTCAAACAAGATATTTAAGCAGGTGAATGATATCCATGATGCGTTTCATGGCTTTAGTCTTAGTCACAGACCTGTTCTGAGAGCAAGCACAGATCAAGGTATAGAGCAAGGCTACATTGCAGTGAGTTCAAGTGAATAAAGCCAGGCTTAATACAGTAAAAATCGGTCTTTTGTACACAAGACTTTGTGCAGCGTCTGATTTATGAAGCAGTACATGGCATATACCAATTATGAAGTCCCTTTCAAGCTGCAGAGCCTAGATATATTATAGCAGCTTATGCTTAGAACTGCCTTGCTCTTCCTCAAAAAAAATAAAAATAAAAAAATAATAATAACTGTACAGTAAACCACTCTGATGTCAAAGTCCTGCTGTTAAAAATCTTATATTTATGAATTGTGACATCACAAATTCTGCTTGAGTAATCATGATTAATTCTGTCTGATTATTCTTTTCAGACTGAGGTGGAAATATTGTAGGTAAAATTCATTGGAATTATTTTTGTGGTTTTTTGTTTGTTTGTTTGTTTGTTTTTGTCTTGTTTTCCCTCTATGAAATTTTATGTTCTTTGTTCAAATATTCTTTAGGTTGTCCAGAAAGGATGCTGTTCATCCCTTCGTGATGTTTTTCATCTTCCTTGGAGACCATAAACAAAATTAAGCCATCAGATTAAAATACTTCAACATTTGTTCTACCTGTGTGGCACTTGATATGCAGACAATTATACTATATTGACTCAATTCTGTTCACAAAGTTTCTCTTTTTAAGACAGATTTCATATTTTGTATCTCCTCTACATTCAGAGGATGTTTGTCTGTGGATGCAAATCTGTAATGCAGAATTTAAATTGCTTTTGATGTGTTTTTTTTTTTTTTTTTTTTTTTTTTTTTTTTTTTTTTTTCTGTTTTGGCAGTCCATCCTTCCATTTGGCCCAAGAGGATATAACAAAACAGCTTGATTAATGGTGTCATCAAAAAATTTTTGGCCTACATTCATGTGTTAGAAAGAGAACTAATTACAAAAATATGTTACCTAAAAAAGATAGTGAATGGAAACACCAAATCCTGTCTTGAAAAGCAGAAAAAGAAAAAAAAAAGTAAACAAGAATTTCTCCAATACACAACAATTAACAAAAATATAGCTATACAGTGTGATTCATTCATGACAACTATAACATTTATTAAACCAGAAGTTTAAGTAAAATAAGAAATGATTTGCTAGAATAATTCTAAAGAGAAATAGTATTGAGAAGAGTGACTGCCAGCAGTCAGTCAGAGCTTATAAAGCAGACAACCTGCCCTTGACAGATAGCTATTCTAATGTATTTTTCAGTCACATATCCTTAATATTACAAAGGAATTATTTTTGTCTGATTATCATATGTACAAAGTAAAGCATATTTTTATGTCAACAACTAAATAAAAATAGTTTCACTTCTTCAATTATTCTATCATTTAAAAATACTCTATTCTGTAATACTATAGTAATATGGAGTGATTGAACATCACCAAGAAAAACAATGTTGTATTTTGTATTTTTTCCCCATAGCACATGACGTTGAACAAAGAACAATAAAACAGAAATATCATAGGAACACTTCTGCAAATGGAGTCCTTGTGACAGAACTATTGGGAAATATCTGATCAACACTAGTAGAAGGCACAGCTTTGTAGAATTTCCTATGCAGGTAACAAAAGAGAGAGCTTTTGATTAGACGGGTGCATGGAAAAAAAAACTAATTTGACCTTTGATTAAATGATCTCACTTTCCTGGCACCATCACCTACATCTCAATTATATTCTGCTAGAAGAAAAAGTAAATTTGGCTATTATTTTAACTGACACAAAAGGGCAGAATAGTTTCAGCTTTCAGTAGCTCTTGCAGACAGTGAAATGGGAAAATGAGTGGCCCCTAGAATTTCCAGCCTCTTACTTATTACAGGCTGTGACTACTGCAAGCACAGAGAGGATAATCAGTTTGTCAAGAGCCTGCCACAGAGAAAGCGAACATCTAATCACTTCTATTGCTTGAGAAGACTTCTTAGGAAACTGTGGCACTGCCTTTGCATTTAAAAAGCCATGTTGTACAATTGTGAAAAGAGTTTATTTCAAAAAATACTGTAAAATAGTTCTTAAAATGATTAATTCATTCTTTCCCATGAATACTGTATAAAGAGACTTAAAAGCTGATACTGTTGTATTGAAATGTTGGGTCAAAATCATTAGACTAGCAAATATTTGCAAGAGATAAAATCCATTCATTGTTAAGTGTTGTTTCTTGCACAGAATAAAGTCTGTGTTATATTTATGCAACCACAAAGTTCAGCTGAATCAAAACACATCTATATTTTTCAGAATTTCAGAATGCATAGAACTATAGCAATTGTTAGCATCTCTCAATTGTACTTATGCTTTGTTGTGGTGATGAGAACCCCTTAAATCAGAGAAAGCTCTCTTTCACAGACCTAAGCCCTGAACACTACTTGTCTTCAAAGCAGAAACCCTGTAAGAGATACAAAATAAAAGTAAAGGTATAAGGAATGTTATCAGATCATAAGGCCTACAAAGAGGTAGATGCAAAGTTTTAGTAAAAAGTTCTAATAACAATTTGTAAGAAAATATAAAAAGAGAGATCACCGCAAGTTACTGAAACTCCACTGAAATGAACCCAGGATATTACCGAAATTCAAAACAAATATAAAGTCTGTTAAAATTTTGAGAGCAAGTGAAAAAATAATTCTAGGGCTTATTTAAGTAGAAGCCATATAAAATCTGTAGAAAATTCCTGGAACCATTTGGAAAGCATAATCAAAGAAGAGCATTGAGAGGTTAGAAGATATGTGAAGGGAATTAGAGTTCTGAAATAGGATGCTAATCTGTTTTAGCATCAGCTGCTATATAAGATTAAAAAGAGGATAAAAAACCTTAAGAAGGATGTACATTGTGAAAACTAAAGGGTGAGATCAAATATTAAACCATGCATCATTAACATGCCTGACCTAAACCATTCAAATGTGAAAGCTAGGAGTAAGTGAA
Source organism: Anser anser (assembly GCF_964211835.1). Taxonomy (NCBI): domain Eukaryota; kingdom Metazoa; phylum Chordata; class Aves; order Anseriformes; family Anatidae; genus Anser; species Anser anser. The sequence continues at coordinate 173,821,594 of NC_139720.1, forward strand.
TTATAAGCAAATTATCAGAGGACAAGCCAGATGCTGTATTTCCTCAGGAATCCTATTACACCAGAATATAAACTGGCATGCAATTATTTTGTGCAAGTGTTATTTTTCAGTGATTAAATTAAAAAATAATTAAAAAAAAAAGAGTAAATTAATATCAAAGAAACTGACACTTATTAAAAGAGGAGATTAAATCTGATATAGAGCAAAGCTTTGTAGCAATAAGGGGAACAAAAAATAACTAGGTCAATCTAGAGCCCTAATTTCAGGTATGTTTTTTTTTTTTAATTTATTTTTTTATTTGTTTAGGTTTTTGTTTAACATTACGAATTTTGCAACACGGAAAAATCATACATGAAAGAGATATCAACAGCACATGACATTCTTTACAGGGGATACAATTGGAAATACATATTTAAAATTACGTTGAAAAGAATACCATGATTTCACAAGCTTAAATTACAAGGAAAAATAATAATAGAAATTATGCTTCAGAATAACTGAAGTTATTGTGATCTTGTCAAATATAATACGTTTCTTTTCTAGCTCCATAAATGTATGTATCATGCTCTGTTGCATCTTGGTTTTATTGACTTTGGGTAAATTTCATAAAATCTACACAAGTATCATAAAGAAGATATCTCCAGAAGCACCTCTAGTACTGCATTCAGCTCATCACAAATATGATCAAAAGTCTGCAGCACCTCTCCCACAAGGACAGGCTGAGGGAGTAGGGGCTTCACCTGGAGAAGAGAATGCTCCAAGAAAACCTTGTAGTGGCCTTCCAGTACCTAAGGGGGAAGTACAGGAAATCTGGGGAGGGAGTCTTTGTTAGGGAGTGTAGTGATAGGACAAGGAGTAATGGCTTTAAACTAAAAGAGGATAGGTTTAGAATAGATATAAGAAATAAATGTTTTACCATGAGGGTGCTGGAACACAGGCCCAGGTTGTCCAGAAAAGTTGTGGATGCACCATCACTGGAAGTGTTTAAGGGGAACCCGATCTAGTGAAAGGTGTCCTTGTCCATGGCAGGACGGGTGGAATTAAATGATCTTTAAGGTTCCTTCCAACCTAAATCATTCCATGATTCTAAGATGTTGCAGTGAAGACAAGTAAGTAACTAAGCAGAGCCAGGAGACTGAAAAAAAAAATCCGCCACACTAAGTTTCAGTCTGGCATAGAAAGGTAAGCAAGGCTAGAAATCAAAGAACATCATTATCGTAGAAGTAAATGTTGGAAGTAGAAAATGTATCTGAAGACAGGCAAGACACATTGGTCAGAGCACAAAATCTGCACACCTATGTGTCTTTCAGACGCAACTGCTTTGTTTGCAAAAACAACCACTTCCACACTGGAGGTGTTGAAGGTCAGGTTGGATGAGGTCCTGAGCAACCTGATCTAGTGGGTGACATCCCTTCCCATGTCGGAAGTGTGGAACTAGATGATCTTTAAGGACCCTTCCAACAAAAGCCATTCTATGATTCTACGATCACCGGTAGATTCCCACAGGAATCCATGTTCTGTTCCATTCAACATGCTTATAAATGATATGGAAAAGGTCCAAAGAATGACGTGATAAAGTTTGTTTACTTTAGTAAGCTATTCGAAGTGATAAAGACAACAGGTGACTAAGAAGAGCTCCAAAAGCACAATATTTTGATGAATGGTTTGGAGAATAAAGTTGGAGATGAAACAAACAAAATAGGTACAGTGATGTATATAGGACAAAAACAAAAACAAAATAAACAAACCAATAAAAGAAGACAAAAATAAATTAGCAAAAAGAAGAAAGATAATGCAGTTATAATAATTTCTTTCTTATTTTAAATCATTATTTATTAATGGTAAAGTGCAAAGTAAAATATAATTTTAAGAATTATTAGGAAAAAGAAAAAAAGAAAAAAAAAGAAAAAAAGAAAAGTGAGAAAAGAACATTCCACTGAATAAGCTTATGGTGTACTCACAACTTTAGTAGTATATGAAGTTCTTACCTTAGCATCTGTAAAAGTTTAAATGAGAATGAATAGACAGTAAATTCCCCTTTATGAGTAGAAGGACATAGGCTTTGTACTGACCTGACCCTTCAGGGTCTCAGGATTCATCTGGGTTTCACTTGACCTAAATTGGTTTTAACTTGTAACAGTTCCGTACTGGTCAAATGACTATTGCCTGACATGCTGTAGCTGGGAGTACTGCATGTGGTAAAGGTCTGTCACCCCAAGGTAGAAATCGATGGTAGCTCTTTGTGTAAACTGAGTCTGCAGAATGTGCTATGCAACTTTCAAGACCTATTTTTTTATTTTTCTCCATAAGAAGAAAATATATTGGATTTCTGTGGCAAGGTTTTAGTAGCTGGGGGCTGCAGGAGTGGCCTCTGTGAGAAGAATTCAGAAGCTGCCCCATGTCAGATATGGTTCATTTCCTGCCAGCTCCAAAGGGACACACCTCTGCTCAGAGCTGAGCCAGTAAGTGATATTGTTTGTGCCTCTGTGAGGGCAGGTTTAGGAAGAGGGAGCGGGGTGGGGGGGTGGGGGGGTGGGGGGGTTGAACCTTCTGCACAACAGCAGCTGGGAGAGCAGTGAGTGAGAAACAGCCTTGCACACACCAAGGTCAGTGAAGAAAGGAGGTGGAGGAGGTGCTCCAGGAACCAGAGCTGAAGATCTTCTGCAGCCCATGGTGTACCATGGCAAGGTGGATTTCCTTCTGCAGCTCATGTGGAGCCCGTGGTGTAGCAGGTGGATCTGACCTGAAGGAGGCTGCAGCCTGTGGAGAACCCCCACTGGAACAAACTCCAGCCCAGACCTATAGCCTGTGGAGAGGAGCCCATGCAGGAGCATGAGATATGGCAGGAGATGCTGCCCATGGAAGACCCATGTTGGAGCAGTTTGCTCCTGATGGATGGACCTTATGGTATGGATGCATATTTGGAGCAGTTCTTGAAGAGCTGCTACCTTATGGATAGCCCACACAAGATGAGTTTGGGAAGGATCACATCCTGTGGGACGGATCCCACATTGGAGCAGGGGAAGAGTGACTGTGAAGGAGCAGTGGAGACAAACTGTTAAGGACTGACCACAGCCCCCCTTCCCCTGTTCCCGTGTTCCTCTGGGGGAAGAGGTGGAAGAGGGTGGATGGGGAGAAAGTGTTTTCAGTTTGCTCTCTTTGTTTCTCACTTCTCTAGCTTGTTAGTAATAGGTAATAAATTTCTATAATCTCCTTATGCTGAGTCTGTTTTGTCCATGACAATAATTGCTGAGTGAACTCCCTGTACTTATTTCATCCCTTGAGCCCTTTCCACCATGTCCCCCCCCCCCCCCCCCCCGCCCCTTTCTTTCATATGAAAATAGGAGGGGGGAGTGAAAAAGCAGCTGTGGTAGAGCTTGGCTGGTCAACTGGGTAAAACCACCACAAAGAGACAAGAAAGCACACAAATAAATCCATGCATGTATAAAATAGAGGGGCAAAAACTTCCACCTACCAAAACAATACTGTAATCCTCATGGCATAACTTAATAAATAAATAAAAATTAAAAAACATATGGATGTTGACAAGTGGTCTCCTTCTTCTTGAGAGAGACTGAAAGTTTCAATTTTTCAGTGATCCACAGCATCATTGGAATGGTGACAATGAAATGAAAGAAAAGAGTAGGTCACAGTATGACATTTTTATATAATGATGTGTATTAATGTAATTTTTCTGAATTAATTGCATAATTTAGACTATTAGATGGTTAAAACATTAATTGGATTAAAACTGATTTCTGTGCTCCATAAATATACTGTGTTCCCTTTTGCCACTAAGAAAATTTTAGGTTTAAGAACAAGGACAAAACAGTAGACACAATGAATTATTAAACATAGTAGATCATTCTCATAGAGGAAGAATGAGTGATGGAGAATATAGTGAAAATATACAAAGCAAGTAATGGCAGTGGAGCTAAAGACACATTATTTCTTCCCTTTCTTAAGGAGGAGAGGTCATAAAGAAATAAATATATTTATTTATTTATTTAAATGTGGGTATCAGTTTAAAAAAATAAAAATAAAAATAAAACAATCATGTACCTGAGTGGCAAGATAAATTGCCACATGACACTACAGATGCTCAAGCTCCACATCATTTCAAGAACAAGAAAACTTAGGAAAGAAACACCCTCAAAGGCTTTAAATACAAACATATTATTTCTTATAAAGGAAGTCCACAGCTACAAAATCTTGTATATATCATGGGGAACTCTGAAGTTGCATGTTCCGTTCGCATACTCCTCTGTCTGCTCAAAAGCTGATCCTCTTAGGCAAGTTTGATCTGATAGTTCTCAATGAATCTGTAAATCAACGTAATCCAGCGTGGTGACACCACTTAATTTTTTTTTTTTTTTTTTTGTCATATCTCATCTGTCCATGGATTCCTGGCACACTGGTACGTAGGCAACTACACCCTATCGGATGGCAGGGGATAGAGAGAGAGAGAGTTACAGACAAAGAAAATAAAAGAAATGCTCTCTTGGAGCAATGGGGAAGATGTGAGAAGACCATCTCTTCTTACATACTCATATATGTATTTATTTATTAAAGGAAACTGTTATAAAACTCTACATTTATACACATAGAGAGACAATCCCTGAGGTAACAGTACCAAAAGAAGTCACAGAATCACAGAATCACAGAATTGTAGGGGTTGGAAGGGACCTCGAAAGATCATTGGATCCAACCCCCCCTGCCAAAGCAGGTTCCCTAGAGCAGGTTGCCAAGGTAGGCATCCAGACGGGCCTTGAATATCTCCAGAGAAGGAGACTCCACAACCTTCCTGGGCAGCCTGTTCCAGTGCTCTGTCACTGTCACTGTGAAGTTCTTTCGCATATTGGTGCGGAACTTCCTGTGATCCATTTTGTGGCCATTGCCCCTTGTCCTGTCCCCACAAACCACTGAGAAGTAGTTGGCTATATCCCTCTGTCTCCCACACCTAAGGTATTTATAAATATTAATAAGATCCCTCCTCAGTCTTCTAAATGCTACAGATACATTTTAAGATGAAAACTAGGTGAGAATATAAACACTACATTCACCTCCTCAAATTAACTAATGTTTTTATGCTAAAACCTTAACTGTCCTTTGATCCCTATAAAGTCTCTATAAAGTAAGAAACAGTTGTCTTTGATGGATGTATTTCCCCACCTGAATAATCCTGTGAACAGAACCGTCTGATCTAACCTACACATCTCAAAGTCATCAGACTAATCATAAGATGCTCCAGTTATAGCCAACAGTAAGAACCATATACTTCCATGACATAGTTATCTCTCAGGTACCTTAAGAAAAGAAAAATTCTCATGACAAGATTTCAGAATTTATATATGTCAATTCACACTCATTTTTTCTTTCACACCTACGATTGCTTAGTTCCCTGGGCTTCTTTCCCTTGTGGTTGTCCTATATTTGGAGAATTGGCTACAGGTGTTTACATTCTCCTGTAAGCCCTTCACAAACATTGTTACACAGATCTCTGATTTGTTATATGCCTAATAAAATCAGACAGCCCTGATGCACAGCTGTCTTTAAAGGTGATTAAAAAAAAAAAAAAAGTGTAATTCTGTAATACACCTACATACCTGTCTGTTTTTTATTTGTTTGTTTTGATCGTTGAATTTTTATTTTTTACCCAGTATTCCCAGAATATAACTTGCATAAGAGGAAAAATTCAACATTCACACTACTGTATGCTATAATAAGAATTTTCCAATTTAGGGAGATTGCTGAAAAGCGGGTACATCTAAGCAGAGATCATTCTGAAGGGTTTCATTTAGAGTAAAGAATGTAATGAACATTTCTAGCTTGCTTAATAATTCACATTTTTTCTTGAAAAAAAAAAGACGCAGAGGAGAAAGAAACTGATTATGATATTTCTAAATAAAAATGTAATAATTATTACAGTACTGATTTTAAAAGAAAAAATATATCTTTAAGAAACTTTTCTGAAAGGCCACTACTCCGTTACTGCTACTCTATAGGGTAGTCTCTATATGTAGCCTAGTCTGTAGACTAGTCTTATATGATATCTTAAACTGAGATAAGGAAAAAGAAAAAAGAGTTTGAAAATTGTAAATTATATATATATTTAAAACAATTGATTTTAACATATTCAGTCTTTTGACATTACAGAAAGATAATTTTCAGTTTTTTCAAATGATCAAAAATAGTATTATGGGGAGACAGTTTATGATTTTATTTATGAAATTCTTTTAGGAGAGAGGAGAGGAGAGGAGAGGAGAGGAGAGGAGAGGAGAGGAGAGGAGAGGAGAGGAGAGGAGAGGAGAGGAGAGGAGAGGAGAGGGAGAGGGGAGGGGAGGGGAGGGGAGGGGAGGGGAGGGGAGGGGAGGGGAGGGGAGGGGAGGGGAGGGGAGGGAGAGGAGAGGAGAGGAGAGGAGAGGAGAGGAGAGGAGAGGAGAGGAGAGGAGAGGAGAGGAGAGGAGAGGAGAGGAGAGGAGAGGAGAGGAGAGGAGAGGAGAGGAGAGGAGAGGAGAGGAGAGGAGAGGAGAGGAGAGGAGAGGAGAGGAGAGGAGAGGAGAGGAGAGGAGAGGAGAGGAGAGGAGAGGAGAGGAGAGGAGAGGAGAGGAGAGGAGAGGAGAGGAGAGGAGAGGAGAGGAGAGGAGAGGAGAGGAGAGGAGAGGAGAGGAGAGGAGAATTATTTTTATTTATTTATTTATTTTTGTTTATTAGGTTTTACT
>NC_139720.1:173828515-173863235 GCF_964211835.1 Anser anser
ACCCGGTCGGCAGCTGAACACCACACAGCCGTTCGCTCACCCTCCCCCCTCCCTCTCTGGGATGGGGGTGAGAAACAGGAAAGTGAAGCCTGTGAGTTGAGATAAAGACAGTTTATTAAGACAGGATAATAATAATAATAATAATAATAATAATAAATAATAATATGTACGAAAGAAGTGATGCACAATGCAATTGCTCACCACCTGCTGACAGATGCCCAGCTTATCCCCGAGCAGCCAGCCCCCTCACCCCGGCTAGCCACCCCTATATATTGTTCAGCATGACGTCAAATGGTATGGAATACCCCTTTGGCCAGTTTGGGTCAGCTGTCCTGGGTCTGTCCCCTCCCAGCTCCTGCTGCACCCCTACCCTGCCCGCTGGCAGAACAGTGTGAGAAGCTGAAAAGTCCTTGGCTTAGTGTAAGCACTACTCTACAACAATTAAAACATCAGCATGTTATCAGCACTCCTCTCATGCTATTCCAAAACATAGCACCCTACCAGCTACTATGAGGAAAATTAACTCTATCCTAACTGAAACCAGTACAATCTTACACATCTTCAGATGCTCAGAACCCCACTTGGACAGATTGCAGGTCTGTAACAGCAGGCTGCACAGCTCCCATCCTTGTGGAGGTTCATCTTCTCCCCAGTAGTATGGCTCCTTAAATGAAGTGCTACAAACAAAAATATATGACTTTTTTTGAGACGTAGGAATGTCTTTCTCAATGCCAAGCAAAGCACGCCTAACTACACTTACCTAGGAAGTATATTCAGGAACAGTACATATGAAGAACCTTCAAGCATGTTCCCCTTTATTGTTATTTACCTTGGGTTACACAGCGGTCACTCATGCAAACACATAGTTATTTCAAACCTAAACCTTTCAAACAATGTGTATACCAGGGCTTGCTCAAGATCAGTAACTCCTGGAATTCCATGTCTTCTGCAAGACTCCACACAGTCTAACTTTAACTCTGTTCTGCATGTCTTTTATATATACATATAAAGCTGCTGTACCAGCTTTTCACTTTAACATGACATCCAAGAGATTGGATGAGAAATAATGACTGTAGAAATTACTGCATTAAATTAGCTGAAGTTTTAACAGGTTCCAGTGCAGTCTGCAGACAAAACAAAACAAAACAAAAAAACTTTTATTAGTCTTTCTGGCTATAGCTTTTGTGTACTGCAATTTATGGGGAATATTTTGCTTTAATATTTCAAAACTGAGCTCTCAGTACTTTTTGTCTCTGGCAGAGAGAGGAGATTTATTCTTGGAGTTTCTCTTCTGAATACGTTCCTTTAGCAAAACTATGGGCTTTCAGCAGACTGATATTGTTTTACAGATCATCATAATTATACCTAAGTTAAACTAGTTTTTCATTTGTTTGTTTGTTTGTTTGTTTGGGAGGGGGGAATAATTTGGGGCAGAAATGTTCCTTTTACACAGTATTCTATGTTTCATTTGGTTTCCTTTTATTAAATTATGATTTTACGGTCAGTATGAGCTGGCCAACATTACTCTATTTCAGTTTTGGAAATTTTAGATGTAGGAAAATGATGTCAAGAGAGTTGTTCCTAGGCCACTTAGGCACACAACAATGTAATTATAAGTAACAATTAAAAAAAAAAAAAGGAAAAAAGTAAATAGCTTTACAGGTTACTACTCAGATATGAAGTACTGAGACATAGATTTTAACTATTTTTCTGTAAGTACAGTCTTAGAAACATAAAATTTGCAGGCGTGCTTTTTACATGAGATCACTAGTGCTGGAATTGGTCTCAGTTCTGTCAATTTTATAAATTCTCTAAATCTGATTTAAAATAAGGTCAGAAAAAAACGGAAAAGCAGAGAACATTGAAAAGAATATTACAATATTGTGATGGTCAAAAAAATTTGATTCAGTAAACCCATTGGAGAATCCTCCTGAAAGCTTTTTTTCTGCTAACCAAAATAAATAAATAAACAAATAAAAAATAAAGAAAAATCGTAAAATTCATTTTCTCTGAAAGTGAGTCTTCTCTAGAATCTCCAAGAGTCTTAACTTCATCACCAGGGTCAAATGCCAGTGTGTCAGGGAGCTGCAGGTATAGTCTTCTCCATGAGGGGGGAACAGCCCCAGAGAAGGCCATGCCCTCACTGACAGGACATAGTCCTACAGGTTTTTACTGAAACATAAGTGGTGATAACAGGGTCCATCAACAGCCCCTGCCGCAGCAGTGTTCCTTCCTTCCTTCCTTCCCTCCTTCCTTCCTTCCTTCCTTCCTTCCTTCCTTCCTTCCTTCCTTCCTTCCTTCCTTCCTTCCTTCCTTCCTTCCTTCCTTCCTTCCTTCCTTCCTTCCTTCCTTTCTTCCCTCCCTCCCTCCCTCCCTCCCTCCCTCCTTCCCTTCCTCCCTCCCTCCTTCCCTCTTCCCTCTTTCTTTTCATCTTCTTCCATCTTTCTTTAAACATATATTTTTTAATCTATTGAACGAATAATTCAAATGACTGACAAAAGCTGACACTTTAATGGACATGATCTTCTAATAAAAGTAGAGAAGAGCAATGTAATTAACTATTTGTATTAGCGTAAGGTCTTTTGGAAAAATATGACCCTCCTAGATGAAGTTTTCTTGAAGCACTATTTTAAACAGAATGTTAATTAAGAAGTCAGAGTTTAGTGAAATTCAGTGGCTGTTGCCATTTGGATTCATTCCTGTAGGGTAATGAATTTCCAATAAATAATAGGAATTGAGGAAATACAGAAACACTCTGGAAATATCAATCATTTTGCAGAAAGAAGGTGATACATTGTCTGTTGATGAAGTTCCACTCTGTAGAAACTGGTAGGAATAGTGTATGGAAACTGTAATGAGATAATTTTTTAATAATTAAAAGAACTTTTTAAAAATTTCTTGAACCATTCATTACTATAAAAGATCAGATTATAAAAAAAAAAAAAATGAAACCAGTCTAATGCCTTAAATTTCAATAGTGAAAAAATATTTACTTGTTTCTTAATGTTTCAAGTTCTTTAGAAGTAATGCAACAGAATATATATATATATATATAAAATAAGGGAAGAGAAAGTATTTTTAATTCGTGTAATTATTTTTACTTTTTATAAGCTTTAAACTTGTATCTATATGATGCCATAGATCACAGAATCACAGAATCACAGAATTGTAGGGGTTGGAAGGGACCTCAAGAGATAATCGGGTCCAACCCCCCTGCCAAAGGAGGTTCCCTAGAGCAGGTTGCCCAGGTAGGCATCCAGGCAGGTCTTGAATATCTCCAGAGAAGGAGACTCCACAACCTACCTGGGCAGCCTGTTCCAATGATCCATCACCCTCACCGTGAAGAAGATATCTGTGAAATAGTAGTAAGACATTCAGGGATACTTTTAACTATTAAACACCCACCTCAAACTGTTGTATTACTGCACTTATTTAAAAATGAAACTAATTTTTTTTGCAAGATCTTTTTTTTTTTTTCCACACTTATCTCTGTCACATAAATTTCAATTATTTTTTATTATATTTTGAGGGTTGAAAAAAGCAGGAAGCAGAGGTAGAAAACACTACTTTCATTGCCAGTAATTTACCTCTTCATGTTCCTAAATCTTGTTGGTGCAGATTATTCATGGACTTTAAAGAATGAAGTTTATGTACTTTATCACTTTTTTTAATGTGTTGTTTCTTATTACTGATTTGCTATTTTAGAAAAATGTTTGTTCATAGATGTTAACTTTACTATTTAATTTCACAGGGTACAGAACCTGGGAAAAAAAAAAAAAAGTTAATTTCATTGTCATTATTTTTCTACATGAACAGCAAAAGGAAGACTAGGGAAAACATAGCCCTGCTGTGGAATGGTGAAAAAGGACACAGAAAAGGCCAAAACTCCAAATATGTTCTTAACCTTAGTCTTTGCTGAGAAGGCCAGATTTAAGGGATCACAAGACCCTTTGAAAAGAAGGAAAATCTGGAACAAAGAAGATGTACCCTTGGTGGGGAAGATGACATTAGGAAATACCTGAAAAAGTCTAGACATATATAAATTATTGAGCTAGATGCATTACATCCATGAATCCTGAGGCAGCTGGCCGATGTCATTGCAAGGCTACTCTCTCATGTTTGAAAGGTCATGGTGATCAGATGAGGTCATGGTTCCAAGGGTGGAAGAGAGAAAACATCATTTCTATGTTCAAGTAGAGGATAAGCAAGATTCAGAGAACTACTAGAGAACATGGATTTATTTTGAGGAAATTATGCTTAACTTGACTTCAGTAAAGTTTTTGACACCAGAGCACTCCTGTTGACCAACTGATGGAATATGCATAAGTGGATTATGAAGTGGATTGATAACTAACTGAACTACTAGGTCTAAATGATATTTAATGGAATAACCCCCATCTCGAGCTGGTAGGATGGGTCTGATATACCAGGCGGGTGTGCTGTTATTTAGAAGGACCTTGACATTCTGCAGAACTGGGCAGAGAGGAGTCTCATGAACTTCAGCAAGGAGAAATTCCAAATCCAGTCCCTGGGGAGGAATAACCCCACACAGCAGTACACATATGATAGGATGATCAACTGGAAAATAACTATGCACGAATCAATCTGGCTGTCAAGGTGGACAGCCTGCGAACCAGCAATGCATCTTGTGGCAGAGAAGACCAACAGCCTCCTGGACTGTGTTGCTAGCAGGCTGAAGGGAGTGATCACTCCTCTTTACTCAGCGTTGGTGAGCCACATCTACAATACTGTGTCCAGTCCTGGACTCCCCAGTACAAGGCAGAAATACACATACTGCAGCAAATCCAGCACAGGGCTTGGACTTTGAGGGAAGTTCCCTGAAGGTGTGGAGTCTTTTTCATACGATAAAAGGTATATGTCCCCCGATATATAAGAAAACTATCCTCTGATAGGGCTGAGACTCTTCAGCCTGTAACAGAGAAAGCTCGGGAGTGTGTGTCTTATCAGTGTGTAAAAATACCAGATAAGAAGCAGAGAAGGAGAGGGACCTAGACTTTTCTCAGCCATTCTCAATGACAGGGCAGGAGGTAATGGCACAAATTAAAAAACATGAATTTGCATCTGAACCCAAGATTATTTATGTACTTATATATATATATATTTATATTATGACAGTGGTCAAACACTGCAACAGGTTGCTTACAGAGGCTGTGGAGTCTTCATTTAATCCATCTTTTTCTTTTTTATTTTTATTATCGTACTATTGTGTTATTAACTGAGGGGGACAAGCAAACAGCCTAGTATCTTATAGTTAATACAGCTGAGATCCAGTTATTAAACTGTGAAGATAGGAACCTAAACAGGAGCGAGAAACATTTTGATTTTGTAGCAGATCCTCTGAATTATTTCTCCTTTCTTCATTTGTCAATATTTGTTTATTTGAGGCAGTATGTTTCATATATATATATAATATATTTAATATATTATCTTGTCTTTACATAACATTTGTGGGTTATGCACCCCTCTCTCTCTCTCTCTCTCTCTCTTTTTTTCTTTTTTCTTTTTTAACATCCATTCAGTTAAACTGAAACAAAAACCTCACTAAACAAAAGTTAGACTTCTTTGTTCATTCATCTTCAATCATCAAGATTTCATGAACAGTCCACATTTTCCAGGAAGATCACCAATATCCCTGTGGACTGTGATGGATTTGTATGTATGTGGCATGCATTTTGGTCCCTTTTTAGAAATCAATAAGTCATTTCATAAAACCATGCAAAAGCCATCAAATGATAAATATGAAACTGAGATAGATTTTTACAAGTGTAAAACAGAAGATAAAATGTTTGATACCCCTGTCTTTTGAAAATCATGACACAGTTAATAAGATTTTTAGTCAGTACTTTCCACAGTTGATTTGAGATCAATAGCATTTTTTTTTCTTTCTAGAAATATTTTTGAGGAGTTTAAAACATGGGAATTATTGTATATTATAGAGATAAATTGCAGTTATGTCTTCACTATAAGTAGTCTACAACTAAAAAATTTGTAGTCTTCATGTTCAGATTTGCAATGTATATATTTGCAAAATATATATATTTACATGTTTAGCTATTGAATTTTTAAGATATAATTTCTATTTAGCTGTATGGTATTACTAACACTTTCAGACATATGATTTCATTTTCAGGTATTCCTGTGTAGAGCCAGGAGGTGGACTCAAGGATCCTTGTGAGTATGTTCCAGCTCAGGATATTCTATAATTCTATGATTCTATGATTCTTTTTCTCTTTCTAGTATACTTTGACTTAAAATCAAATATGGCAGAAGTAGCAAAGTGCTCTGCAAATTACATTCATTACTACTAAATTATTATTAACCTTTATATGCATGGAATAAGTGAAGAACTTAGGAAATTGTTCACCGGGAGTGGGGTGGGGGCAGACAGGGGAATCTGAGTAGAACAGTAATGATTTTTTAGGATACTAGAAAATATTTAGTCAAAGCCTGCCTCTTTGAGAGACTGAGAGGCCAAATCAAATGGTTTATTACTATTTTAATATTCAGAATTAAAACTTCCTACTTTACTTTCAGCTGAATTTTCAGTGTTGCTCACTTAGTAAATCCAAGATCCCCAGTTCTGAGAACTCAAAATTCTGAAACACCCGAAGTGTTATGTTGTAGTATAGCAAAGCCAGTTAATTTCTTTGGGCACCATTACGCAAAAGACAGTGGACTACAGAACTATGACGGTGGCAGGTTGGAGGCAAATTCATCTACTTAGAATGTCTGGACTGAAAAGTAGCATATAAAGATGGTAGAAATTGATAAAACCTGTTCTTTTTATTCAAATTCAACCACATGAGCTAAGGAGACAGGATACATCTGCCTCCTCCTAGGAGACTCTTATGGTTAAAAATAAAACAGCCTTGTACCTCCATTCTAGAATAAAACAGGACACACTGAATGAATAAAGATTCTTCAATCAGACTGACTTAAGCAGTAGGCTTTCAAGTCATGTTTCATTTAGCATGATTTTCTTTAGCTCAATTCCTGACAATGTTCAAATTAATAGAAAAATATGTTGGGAACACTATCTTCTCCAATTTTGTTGTGACAAAAGCCGTTTCATGAGATGTTCTTGTAAGCAGCAAAATAAGCTTTTCAGAAGATGTAGAAATTGGGAACATCAGAATGAAATCCAACTTGATTCAAATTTTTATGAGTAGGTTTTAGACATCACATTTGAACTAGTCAATAAATAACCATTTCCAATGCATGTCATGTGACTTTTTTTTTTTTTTTTTCCCTACAATAGACAATAATTACATATTTCTCCCCACCAGTTTGGATCTTACTCTGGACCCATCTGTATTTAATTACTGTGTGTGAAGTGGAAATTCTTTAGAGAAAATTTTGTCCTAAATTAGTAAATAGTCAAGGGATTGCTATGTTCTTAAATGTAGAAATTGTGTACTGTAGTATCATTAGCAGAAGTGAGATTTTAAACCTATATCTCCAGCACTTCATGGAATGTTCCAGTCTTTTGTAAAATAGAGAGAGGCACTAACTTAAAACCCTAGTCTTGGGCTTCCCAAGAAATGGTTAAACAAGATCTAATAATATTATCTAATAACATCTCTCAGGTAAGGTATACAGAGGAATGTTTATTTTGTGGATCTTTCCTGATTAGTCTTGCAACTGAGTTGGTGAATTTTTTGACATTGTCACTACACATTGTCCAGTTCTGTAGATGTGCATAATACTTGTGTATTTTTTTGCTGATTTTTATGCAGCTGCTATTGACTCTTTCCTCCTCTGATGTTAGGCAGTAGATGAAAAGGAAAGGTTTTGAAAATTTATTTTTTTTTTAAAGATAGTTCTTTCTCACTTTTCTTGTATATTGTGTAATTTCAATGAATTGCAACCAATAACAAAAGGACTTACTTGGAAACAAACCAGTTACCTGTCACCTACAAAAGCTATCTTAATAAGATAGCTTTTAATTAAGGTCTTAATTTCATTTAGAAGAAAATAATCAGCTATCATTTTATGATATTGTTGAAAGTTTGTAAACATTTTAGTTATCATCTTTTCTGCTGCTTCCAGCCCAGATTACTAACAGAGTTTCACACTTATATTTGCCACTAACAAACTCATGAACTGTCATCCCATTAGCAGATTATTTTGACCACAATGAAAATGAACCACAACGTAACATAGATTTCTGAAAATATATCCTGTCTTCTGTCACTGTGTTCAGCTGTATATGTGATTTTCCAATTCAAGAGTAGAACAGTCATTAGAAATTAAGTCAATATATAGATGATACAGACATGAACATTTACCTTCCAAATCTGAGTCACAAAACAGCTTAGGTAGAGTCTTTTTTCATTCATGGGTTTCCCAACTTCTATTAAATAATTACCCAGTTCTTTGGGTAATGGAATGAAGGGAAAGAGTCATTACTACAAACATAGTATGCTAGAACATAGTATGCTATTTTGGGAACTACTACTACTTTAGCAATGAACAAAGATTTGATTTCTATCTATAAATATATTAGATGGCAAATACAGGCTATGAATAAATTAAAGTGTATCTTTAACTATTCATGTGGTGAGGGTGCAATCATAGAGACAAGGTGAGAAAGCCCAAACAATTTTAGATTATGATCTGTAAATTTTTGCAGATCAATTTCTGACTTTATGTAGTAGGAAAATAGATTAGGTAAATGGAAAAATACTTTCCAGTCTTTGCTCCTGAAAATACAGTTTCACTTCAAGGATAATGAACTCATGATGTTTAAGTAGTCTTTTTCCTTATTTGATGTTGCTAAGTCATACTTTCTTATATAAGAACTAACAGATTCTGGCCTCAGGTCAGATATTTATTCTAGGAAATTATATATATATATATATATATGAATACGCTAATCTATTAGCTAAAATATTTAAACCAGGAACATATTTTGGAAATTGAGTTTGCATAGCAGAAACTACATAGACTGAACTATATTCTACAGAACCTTATGAACAGGACTGTCAGATCATGTTCTAGATAAACAGCAATATCCTTTAATGGGTCAAGAAAGAAGAGTGCATCTAGGTAGAGTGTATCTTCCTCTTATCTTTTGTTATTTGTTCTTTGAATTTGAATGGAGGCAGGACATGCATTATTCAGTAACTCCTAACTGAAGTAGCAGGATTAACCTGCAGCAACAACAATCAAAGTCAAGTTTACATCTTAACTTATGAAATAAGAAACAGAGGTAACATTTTATATTAGAGATAGAATACAAAAGACAAGACTTCTAGTCAAAGGAGAAGCATTATCACTCTACAGCCATGACAACTACACAGACCAAGAAGTTCCAAAGTAATAACAGATTCCTGGTTCTCTGGTTAAGATCTATGCAGGGAAATTAATAAGGAAATGGCTTCCTTTCATCATGATGGCATCTGGGAGTTTTAGAACACTCTAGTCTATTAGTCAGGTTTGTTAATGACTATGCTTATTCTTTTAATCATGTGAAACATTGACCAAGCTTCATTTAGTTCAAAGTGCCTTTCAGAAGCCTGAGCAGACTCAGAACAGTGTGAAACTTCTTTACCTTTTCTCACTGAAACATATATTTGTGACTTATATGAAAAAAAAAAAAAGCTTATTTTAAAATATATTTTAAAAAATGAATTTTTGGTGATTAAAATGTTGACAAATTTTTGGATTACTCATCATTATTAATAATTTAAATTCATGTTATTTTTTTACACTTGCAATATTTTGCATTATTTTTGCACATATTTAATTTACAAAATTATTTCAGCATCATGAGCATCTTTTCTGCCTGAATATCAGGAGTTTCCAATACCACATCTACATAAAAACAGTCTTGGAGGAGTATATTTTGATTTCAGAAAGACTGTTTTATAATCGAATGAACAGCTTTTAGACTTTTGCTAACATGAATTTGAATAACTGAGTTATAAAGATATCAAATCCTCATGCAAAATACAGAGGCATTTTTTTACTGAACATGCAATTTTGTTAATATATCATATTTCAAAGGAACCAGAAGGATGTTTTGTCATTCAGAGGGACCTCAAAAGACTGGAGATATGGGATTACGTGAACCTCTAGAAATACAACAAGGAGACTTGCAAAGTCCTGCATCTGAAGAGGAACAATGCCAGGCATCTGGAAGGCAGATTGGCAGAAAAAGACCTGTGAGTCCTGATAGACAACAATTTGAGCACGAGTCAGCATTATTCCATTGTTATAAAGAAGGCTAATGGTATCCTGGGCTGCACTAGGCAAGGTGTAGCCAACAGGTCATGAAAGTGTCCATAGAATCATTTAGGTTGAAAAGACCTTCAAAATCATCAAACACAACTGTCAACCTGACCTATTGAGACCCGTTACTAAACCATGGTCCTCTGTGGCACATCCATATGTCCCTTAAATACCTCCAGGGGTGGGACTCCACCACCTCCCTGATTAACACACTCCAACGTCTGACCAGCCTCTCCTTGAAGAAATTCTTCCTTATGCCCAGTCTAAACCTTTCCTAGCACAACTGTTTCTTTATGTCCTATCACTTGTCACTTGAGAAAACAGACCAACACACTCTTCACTGAAACCTTCTTTTAGGTAGTTATAGAGATCAATGGAGTCTCCCCTCAGCCTCCTTATCTCCAAAGTAAACGACCCCAGCTCCCTCAGCTACACCTCCATATATCTTGTTTTCTAGTCCCTTCACCATCTTTGTTCCTCTTGTCTACATCTTCTTGAGCAACTGAATATCCTTCTTGTAGCAAAGGGCCCCAAACTGAACACAATATTCAAGGTACGGCCTCATTAGTGTCAAGTACAAAGGGACAATCATTTCTCTAGTCCTGGAAAGAGTCTAGCACAGGGCCACCAAGATAATTAAGGGACTGGAGCTTCTCTCTAATGAGGAAAGGCTGAGAGAGGTAGGACTGTTTAGCTTGGAGTAGAAAAGGGTCAGGAGGATCTTACCAATTTATATAAATATCTGAAGGGAGGGTACAAAGGGAGTTGGAGCCAGGCTCAATTCACTAGTGCCCAGTGACAAAATAAGAGGTAATGGGCACAAACTGAAACACAAGAGATTCTCTTTGAACATCAAGAAACATTTTTTTACTATATGGGTGACTGAGCACAGGTGCAAGTTGCTGAGAGAGGCTGTCGAATCTTCTTCCTTGCAAATATTCTGAAGTTATATGGGGGCATGGTCCTGGGAAAACAGTTCCAGCTGGCTGTGTTTGAACAAGGAGGTTGGGCCAAATGACCTCCAGTGGTACCTTCCAACCTCAACCATTCTGTGAAAAAGAGTTTATGGGTTAGGTTTAAAGGGAGGACAGGGACAGGTGGCATTGTAGTGTGGGTTTACTACAGGCCACCTGACCAGAAATACCAAGCAGATGAGACCCTCTGCAGACAGATAGAGGCAGCCTCATTTACATAAACCCTGGTCCTCATGGGGGACTTCAACCACCCCAGTATCTTTTAGAGGGACAACACAGAAGCATATAAGCGATCTAAGAGGTTCCTGTAATGCGCTGATGAAAAATTCCTTCTCCAAGTGATAGAGGAACCACTGAGGAGAGGTGTTATAATGGACCTTGTTCTTACAAACAAGGAGGATTTGGTGAGGAATGTGAAGGTCAAAGGGAGCCTTGGATGTACTGACCATGATATGGAAATATTAAAGATCCTTAAGGCAGCAAGGAGGGCAAGCAGCAAGCTTCCCTAGACTTCAGGAGAGCAGATTTATCCTCCTCAGGGATCTGCTTCATAAGATGAAGTGTAATAAAGCCTTGGAGAGAAGAAGGGCCCAAGAAAACTGTTTAATATTCAAGGATCACCTCTTTCAACCTCAGGAGTAATGTAACCCAACAAAAAAGGAAGTCAGTCAAAAATGCCAGGAAGCCTGTGTGGATGAACAAGGAGATCCAGGCCAAACTCAGTCATGAAAAGGAAGCCTACAGAGGGTGAAAACAAGGGCAGGTAGCTGGGAGGAATACAGAGATATTGTCCGAGCAGCCAGGGATCAGGTAAGGAAAGTTAAGGCCCTGTTATAATTAAATATGTCCAGGGACATCAAAGGTATCAGGAAAGTCTTCTACAGGTACATAAGGGGAAGACTGGTGAAGCTGTGGACATACTCCCGAAGAAAACAGGAGACCTGGTTACCCAGGATATGGAAAAGGCTGAGGTACTTAATGACTTTTTTGCCTCAGTCTTCACCTGAAAGTACTCTAGCCACACAGCCCAAGTCACAGAAGGCAAAGGTAAGGACAGTGAAAGTCCCTTCTGCTGCCCACTATAGGAGAAGATGAAATTTGAGACACTGTAAGGAGCCTGAATATGTACAAGTCCATGGGACCTGATGAAATGCATCTGACAGTCCTGAGGGAAATATCAGGTGAAGTTGGTAAGCCACTATCTATCATATCTGAGAAGCTGTAGCAATCTGGTGAAGTTCCCATTGACTGGAAAGCTGGGGGGGGGTGGGGGGGAGTGGGAGGAGGGAATTACTCATTTTATTTTATTTTATATTATTTTATATTATTTTATTTTATTTTATTTTATTTTATTTTATTTTATTTTATTTTATTTTATTTTATTTTTTTTTAAGGGTAAAAAGACCCAGGGAACAAAAACCCAGTCAGTCTCACCTTTGTGCTGGGTGAGATCATGGTAGAGATCCTCCTTGAAACTATGCAGAGGCACACAAAGAACAGAAAGGTGATTGGTGACAGCCAACATGGCTTCACTAAAGGCAAATTGTGCCTTACAAATTTGGTGGCTTTCTACAACAGGGTTACAGCATTGGAGGATAGAAGAACAACTGACACCATCTACTTGTATTTGTGCAAAACATTTGACACTGTCCTGTACAACATCCTTTTCTACAAAATGGATAGGCATGGATCTGATGGATGGACCACCTGGTAGATAAGGAATTGTCTGGATGGTCACACAGAGAGTTTGATGTCCATGTGGAGTCTAGTGATGTGTAGTATTCCTCAAGGGTTGGTTTTAGAACCAGTATTATTTATGATCAGTGGCTTGGACAGCGGGACTGAGTGCACCTGCAGCAAGTTTGTGGATAACACCAAGCTGAGTGGTGTGGTCAATATACTGCAGAGAAGGGATGCCATCCAGATGGACCTTGACAAGCAGTAGAGGTGGGCCTATGCAAACCTCATGAAGTTCAACAAGGCCAAGCACAAGGTGTTGCACATCAGTCAGAGCAATCACAAATATGAGTACAGGCTAGGCAATGAATGGATAGAGAACAACCATAAGAAGAAGGTGGTTGTAAACCACCAAACCACCAAAGCTCTCAACATGAGCTAGCCAAATGCAAATTCATAATGCACTCAAAAAAAAACGGTATGGTACATACTAATGGTACTGGACTCTGCCATTAAGAAGTAATCAGTGTTATTTCTTTTATTCTTTAAAGAAAGAAAAAAAAAAGTTGTTGTTGTTGCTGTTGTTTTCTGAAAATGCTTATAGAACTTAACCAAAATACAGAAGTACCAGTGTCAATTCTTATTCCTACGTAAGGGTGTTCAAAACCAAAATCTTTTTAAAAACTGCCCTTTCTACCAAATAGTGTAATTTTTTTGGAGGTATCTGAAAGCTCCCATCTTTACAACATTTCCATCATGTGTACAACAAATCAAAAAGAATTCAAGAAATTTGAGGGAGAGAAATAAATTCTGAAATGGTTACAAAATTTTACCACAGCTTTTTGTTTGTTTGTTTAATTGGAAAAGTGTTTATTTTTATTTTTATTTTTTTTGTCATGCTGTACACTTAAACTCATTCAGAAGAAATATATTTTCAATGTAATATGTCATAAGTAAATTAGATTGTAGAGTTTTGCTTAAAAAGATTCTGAGAATAGTTTTATAGCTGTAGGGGTTCTGATATCTAACATTCAATTCTCAGTTTATAAATTAACTACAGTGAAACTTAAGAGAGTGCTTTAAGAGTGCTGTATCTGAGATAGGTAAAAAATTACACTAAAAATTACAATAAAAAAAATTACAATAGTCTATGAAACACAGACATACAAAGTCCAGATATTCATTTTAATTTTACTGGTCTCAATCTCTAAAAATCAACCTATACTATAAAAAGAGAGATTATTATTATTATTATTATTATTATTATTTTATTTTATTTTATGAACCATATGTGAAGTAGTTTTGGGTAAAATGCTACAAAACTATTTTCTTATTGGGCTGAAGGAGGTCATAATTATTTTAATGTGTTTTCAATAAGAATTTTTTTCTTCATGTAATGTATTTCCTTAAGGGGAAAAGTACATTGTGGTTATTACAAAGCCATAACAATAACAAAACAAAAAGGAGTTAGTTTTTGTTTGTTTTTTTGTTTTGCTAAAATATTACAAACTTTCTATTCAAATAGTCTCGTCTAACTGCTAGATGAATTTTAGGCATTTTAAAATTGCAAATGGAAACGTTCCTGTCTATTTCACCCTGGTGAGGATCTTCTTCTGGTAAATGGCTTTTTCAATCATTAACTACTCAGAAATGACCTACTTTCCATTCATTGTCTAGTTAGTCCAGTTCCAATTCTGTCCACATTTAGGTAAATGGCTTCAGCGAAAGCTGGGTCAAACTGTTGGTTTTTTTTTTCTTTTTTTTTTTTTCTGTTTGATGTGATTGTCCTGCCACATTCACAGAAATACATAAAAACTGAAAGCCTTTCTCTCCTACTAGAAAATCTTCAATAATATGTGTAACATTATATTTTCATAAAGAACAATCAACAGTTTCACATTTAAACTGGTCTATGACTTCTGAGGCCATGTTAGTGATCACTTCTCCAGCATAGATTGCATTTTTAAATGGTGATTCTGTCATCTTGTCTTATCTTTTGTATTAGGGCGTTAGCCAGATTGTAAAGAGTACTTCAAAGCACATATCTGAGTAACAGCAACAACAACCTACATCACTGGTTCTTGTTCATATCTTCTGCAGATGTGCACAATTTTAACACCTTACTAAATTTAAAATCTATTGCTGCTTCTGGTAGATACCAGAAATGGGATTTCTTTCAATTAACTAAAGACATGAATAATGTAGCCAAATTTAAAGATGAAATTTAAATTTATCTAAAATGTAAACTATATTGGGATTCAGTCATGTGATCATGGATTAAGCCTTCTTAGATGTCATAGAATGTCACAGATAAATTCCAAGTGCTGCCTTAAAAGTGGACAGTTCTCCCACTGATTTTCCTGTCTTAAATATGCTTTCACAGAGGTGCAAACAACGTCACTTATTGGCTCGGCTCTGGTCAGCAGCGGGACCCTTACCTAACGTGGGGCAGCTTCTAGATTTTTCTCACAGAAGCCACCCCTATGGCCCCCTGCTACCAAAACCTTGCCACGTAAACCCACTACACATCCTACCAGCTATGAGGGGGAAAATTAACTCTACCCTAGCCAAAACCAGGACACTGGTTTAAAATTTCTTAACGGTCCCACAATGCTACTGTTACTTAAATCTATATGCATATGAATAATTTCTTTCTTTTTATCTATCCATTTATTAATATAAATACATAAAGAGAAGTTGCATAAGTTCCTGAAGGGAAGGTGTAAAGAAAACAGCCATACTCTTTAAGTGATGATGAGTGACAGGACAGGAGGCAATGGGCAAAAACTGAAACACAAGAGTTACCATTTAAATATCAAGAAACACTTTGGTGCACGGGTGACAGAACACTGGAGTAGGTTTCTCAGAGACGTTATGGAGTCTCCCTCCTTGGAAATCTTCAGAAAACACCTGGACATTTACCTGGGCAACCTGTTTTAAATATTCTTGCCTGAAAAGGGGGTTGGACCAGATGACTTCCAGAGGTCCCTTCTAACTTATTCTGTGATTCTTTAATCACAATAGATAAGATTTTAAATCTTTTGCATACCAAATGTATATATTTTTTGAAATATTTCATACGTGATTATTGTTTATACATATTATTTGTATCATAAATTTCTGAACTATTTCATAGAATGGATTGTGGCAAAGTTAGGTAATTAAAAATGCTTGTTATATAGCAATTCTATTTCTAAAATTCTTTTATATTCTTACATGTATCTAGTTGGTCTCTTTACTGTAAAGTAAATTTCAGACCTAACAATGTGTTAAGAACCTCAAAGAAACAATGTGTTTTACATGTTGACCTGATGAAACTGAAAAGTGCTAGAGAGGATCTCCTTTTGAAAAATATCCTCTATGATGTCACACACTTATTGTTCTGCTATCATTATATCATTGTCTGTCTAACTTGTAAGAGAAACTTAGAAGAAACATTAATTGACTTTACTGTCATTCTGCTATGTAATTTTGTCAAATTACTAATTTTAAATATACAAACAGGATAATAGTGATTGGAAGGGAACTTAAAGATTATCTAGTGAGACAGGGAACAAGATAAAGGATGTTGATTCTGTAGGTCTTAGCTAGCACAATTGTATGTTAACAACCCAAAAGATAAGGGAGTAAAAGACTGCATGCATAGATAATGGAACCAGCAAGAACTGGCTTGACTGCTGAAGTCTGTTAAAGAAAGGAAAGGTCATAAGTTTAGCAGCAAGGAAGACCTCTGGCCTTCATCAAAAGACCACCAGAGTACACCAGACGACCACCCAAGGACTCCAGTACGCATGCAAATAGGGGCAGGAACCTATGTTAATGATTATTCGGAGATCTGATGAATATGCAAAAGACTTAGGGGAAATGAAATGAATATGTATATATCGCACTAATATAAGTATACTGCCAGTAATCCTTGGTGTGTGTGTTAGGTGGAGCGATCCCCCATGCACGCAACACCGTAATAAGGAATACCTACTTAATAACTTTGATTATTGAGTTTTCACTGCATCATTAGTTCCAACATGCCTGCCATGGTAAGAGACACCTTCCACTAGGACAGATTGCCCAAAGCCCCATCCAATCTAGCTTTCAATGTCTCAAGGCGTGGGGCATCCACAGCTTCTCTGGGCTATATGTTCCAGTGCGTAACCACCCTAGTAGTAAAGATATCCTAACATCTAATCTAAATCTCCTCTCTTTAAAACCATTACCTCTTGTCCTATCACTGCTGTCCCTGACAAACTGTCATTCTCCAGCTTTCTTGTAGACTCAGTTTAAGAATACTGGAAGGCCTTTATAAGGTCTCCTTGGAACCTTCTTTTCTCTAAACTTAATAACCCCAGACACCATATATTACAATATTTTATCTCTTCAGTTTTGATGGACACAAACCTCACTACGGCAAGTGTTTTCAACGCCTAAAATAAGATGTGTTCAAGGAATCGGCATTAATTTATTGGAATATTGGAGCATCTATGAATGCTAGAGTGAGCCACTGTGGAATACATGGAAAAAAAAAAAAAAAAAAAGGAGCACTGAGATAATTACATGAGAGAACATAGAACCCTGTTTAATATTTCTCATTTTTCTGAAAATTTACAGAAAAAATCGTCACTGATACTATCAGGAACAGGGCACTTTAGGGATCCTTGGCACAATGAGGACTGACCACAGGACTGTGGTTATAATTAGGGATTTAGTATTACATACACACACACACACACACAAAATAAATCAATCAGCATAGCTTATTATCTACAATTTCTAGCACTTAGCTTAACTTATATTTGCACAGAATTTTTAGAATTCTCAGTTTTACAGGCTTTTCAGTCGTGTGGGTCGATCCTCTGCATATCAGGTAAAATTGTTATCAATCAGTATGTCACACACTTATAACCTAGACTTGGGCTTTATATAAAAGAACATGTGTCATTCACTCAATCCTAGGAGAAAGAAGATGATGCTGCAGGTGTTCTTGGCCACCAAAAGATAACGAGATTTTCTTGTCTAACAGCAGTTTCTGTCTCAGTCCCGCTTACTGCTTGCTGCTGCTTGATTTTATAGATAGTGTTCCCTGTGTTGATAGGCTTTCCTGCTCCCGGCAAATGTCACAATCTCCTGGCAACCTAGCAACTGACTACTGATAACAACAATGGACTTAATCATCTTGTCAATCAATGCTCCCAATATGTTCCAATATGTTGATCCAACACTTGGGTCTTAATAACACTATTGCTCTTAATCACCCCGACTATGGATGACCCCATACCCTGGGGCCAGAAAGGGAGAAAGGGAAGAAAGGGAGAAAGGGAAGGGGGCAGGAGGTAACATTAACAGCCTGCTTACATGTTATGGATATTTGTGTTATGGTTGGTTATGTTAACCATGCCGCCAGAGATTAGGAGCAGGGGGTACCAGTCACATCAATTTTCCAAGCAGGTGCTTTTATTACAAGGAAGGACAACAAGCTCTGTCCTTTCCTGATTACAAGCCCTCCAAAAATGAATTCACAGAGTATTTTACAGGAAATTATAGTCATGAACTTTGGTTAATTTTCAAGGCAATGATTCTCCTTGAACACTGTTGAAAAACATTTTTCATCCTAAGTATAGAATAAGCAAAGGATGACAAGCTCAATCCATCTCTCATTTGTCTAACAGAGACACAGTCTAAAGCACCTCCCTAAGGAATCTGATTTTAGTTCACAGTGGGGAAATATGAGAGATTTTGATCCAGATGGTCTTTCTTGTTCTTAGTGGACTTGATTGATTAATTAATTATTTTTTAGCCAGAAGCTAATCTATAAAACATACCGAGGAAGAGATTTAATTTTTTTCATGCACTCCAATCCCTTGCTCACCATCACCAGTTTGATCGAGGTTTCTCTGTTTAGACTTGTGTTGTAGGTGCAGATGTTTTTGATACTGAGTCAGAAGGACATATAGTTCTCTTCCTGATAGAATAATAGAGCCAGATCTGAAAGGTTTTATGAACAGGTAGGCCAAACTTTTAATATTTTAGTTAGACAGAAGGAGGTTTAGAAAAAATGTAGATGTAAATAATGACCCAGGCCTGGAGGATGTGTTTGAAAAGATTAGGTGAGGAACTCATAGTATGCATATGTCCTTGGATGTTTAAATGACTTAGCTTAGTATGCATACCTAAACTGATTATCAACAAACATTGGAAGAACCTGAAGGACCACCAGGAGAAATAAACATGCATATTCTGAGATCCCAGAAATAGTGTGGATATATTAATTATCTTTTTTTTTTTTTTTTAATTTTTTTAATTGAATGAATGCATACGTTTTGGTTGTACTTAACCCCTGTGGCTTGAACAATTCAGCATGCTCGCTAGGTAGAGTGATCCCCTGTGTGTATGACACTACAATTAAAGAATGCCTGCTTCCTGAAACTCCAGATTGAGTCTCAGAGAGTTTCTTTGACTGAATTTTACGGTAACATTTTAGTCTTCTAATATATCAAAAGTATGTTACAATGTGTGGTTTGTAAGGCCACCATAAGCAGACTGTTGTGGGTCAATAGCTGTAATAAGCTTAAAACAAAGACCACAGAAACTGTTGAACTTCAACAGCAGTGATGAAAACAGATGATTTTTCTGTTTTCAGAAATATCAAGCAATGATCTAGATGATTAAAGCCATATTGGGGGAGACAGTAAAAGGTATTTTCTAGTTGTGAGTCAAAACAGACAGAGGTGTCTAATTGCAGATTTCGGTTAAGTGACAAAACCCACCTGAGAGTGTTGATAAATGATTTTTTTTTTTACGGTACCACTCAGTAGTCTAGTTCATGTGAACTACAGCCTAAGTGTGCATATATTCATACTTAAACATTTAGAGAATTAAGGCAGTATGCACAGCACTAAGAACTGTTCTACTGAAGCCGAGACCAAGCTTTTTCAGGCAGTGTATTCTTAAACAGATGAAATTCTGTTCATTGGATCTGTCTCTAAATCTGTTTTAGGGGAGAAATAACATTCTTAATTGTCTTAATCATAGGATCATAGAATTATCATAGAACCATAGATTGGCTCAAGCTGGAAGGGACCTTAAAGACTATCTAGTTCCAACACCCCTGACGTGGGCAGGGATTCCACACACTAGATCAGGCTGACCAAATCTGACAAGGTACCTTGAACACCTCCAGGGATGGGGCACCCACAACTTCTCTGGGCAACTTGTTCCAGTGTCTCACCACCCTTTGAGTGAAGAATTTCCTCCTAACCTCTAACTTAAATCTCCTCTCTTCTAGTTTAAAACCATTTACCATTCTCCTGTCATTATGTGACTGAGTAAAAAGTTGCTCTCCATCATTTTCATAAGCCCACTTTAAGTATTGAAAGGTTGCAATGAGCTTCCCCTGGAGCCTCCTCTTCTTTGGGCTGTACAGACCCAGCTCTCTAAGCCTTTCTTCATAGGAGAGGTGCTCCAGCCCTCTGATCATCTTTGTGGCCCTCCTCTAGACCTATTCTTATCCACAGCCTTCCTGTGCTGGGTACTCCAGACCTGGATGCAGTACTCCAGGTGGGGCCCTACAAGGGCAGCGTAAAAGGGGACAATCACCTCCCTCGACCTGTTGGCCACTCTGCTGATGCAGCCCAGGATGCAGTTGGCCTTGTGGCCCGCAAGTGTGCACTGCCAGCTCATGTCAAACCTTTTGTCCAGAAGAAGCCCTAAGTCCTCAGGGATGTTCTCAGTGAGCTCTTCTCTCAGTCTGTACTCATGGTGCTTAGGGACTTGGCTTAGTGGGTGACATTGATACTACAGTGATGGCTGGACCAGATGATCTTGAAGGTCTTTTCCAACCTTAATGACTCTACATATGAGCCTGTCAGTCTCACGTCAGTGCCTGGTAAAATTGTGGAGAAGATTATCCTTGAAGTTATTGAAGCGCACCTGGGGGAAAATGCAGTCATTGGTCCCAGCCAACATGGGTTCATGAGGGGTAGGTCCTGCCTAATAAATTTGATTTCCTTTTATGATAAGATCACCCATCTAGTCGATCAAGGGAAACCAGCTGATGTGATCTTTTTGGATTTCAGTAATGTTTTTGACACAGTTTCCCATAGGATCCTAATGGACAAAATGTCCGGCATACAGCTAAACAAAAACATCATCCGATGGGCGAGCAATTGGCTGATAGGCAGGGCTCAAAGGGTTGTGGTAAATGGGGCCACATCTGGCTGGTGGATGGTCACTAGTGGGGTCCCTCAAGGCTCCATTTTAGGGCCAGTCCTCTTCAATGTTTTTATAAATGATTTGGATGTAGGACTAGAAGGTGTTTTGAGCAAATTTGCTAATGATAATAAAGTTGGAGGAGTTGTGGACTCTGTTGAGGGTGGAAAGGCCTTGCAGAGAGATCTGGACAGATTGGAGAGCTGGGCGATCACCAACCGCGTGAAGTTTCACAAGAGCAAGTTCCAGGTCCTGCACCTGGGAAGGAGCAACCCTGGCTATATGTACTGACTAGCTGACGAGACGCTGGAGAGCAGCCCCGCAGAGAGGGATCTGGGTGTTCTGGTTGACAGCAAGTTGATATGAGCCAGCAGTGTGCCCTGGCAGCCAGGAGGGCCAACCGTATCCTGGGATGCATCAAGCACGGCATCACTAGTTGGTCGAGGGAAGTGATTGTCCTGCTCTACTCTGCGCTGGTGCGGCCTCACCTCGAGTACTGTGTGCAGTTCTGGGCACCACAGTACAAGAAGGATATAAAACTGTTGGAGAGTGTACAGGGGAGGGCTACGAAGATGGTGAAGGGCCTAGAAGGGAAGATGTGTGAGGAGAGGCTGAGGTCACTTGGTTTGTTCAGCCTGGAAAAGAGGAGGTTGAGGGGAGACTTCATTGCAGTCTACAGCTTCCTCACGAGGAGGAGTGGAGGGGAAGGCACTGATCTATTCTCTTTAGTGGCAAGCAATAGAACCCTAGGGAAAGGCGTCAAGCTGAAGCAGGGGAGGTTTAGGCTAGACATCAAGAAGAGGTTCTTAATTGAGAGGGTTGTTGCACAGGTTCCCCAGGGAAGTAGTCACTGCACCAAGTTTGTTGGAGTTTAAGAAGCGTTTGGACTGTGCGCTTAGTCACATGGTCTGCATTTTTGGGTGGACCTGTGTGGTGCCAGGAGCTGGACTCAATGATCCTTATGGGTCCCTTCCAAAGCAGGATATTCTATGATTCTATGTCTGGGATTGCCCTGACCCAGGTGCAGGACCTTGCACTTGGGCTTGTTGAACCTCTTTAGGTTCACATGGGCCCAGTTCTCAAGCTAGTCCAGATCCCTTTGGATGGCTTCCCTTCCTTCTGCTGTATCAACTGCACCACTCAGCTTGGTGTCATCTGCAAACTTGATGAGAGTGCACTCAATCCTACTGCCTATGTCATTGACAGAGATATTAAACAGTACTAGTCCCAGGACAGAACCCTAAGGGTCACCACTTGTCACTGGCCTTCACTCAGACATAGAGCCACATAGAGCCACTCCACCACTTTCTGGGTGCAACCTTCAAACCAGCTCCTTATCCACTGACTGGTCCACCCATCAAATCCA
Source organism: Anser anser (assembly GCF_964211835.1). NCBI lineage: Eukaryota > Metazoa > Chordata > Aves > Anseriformes > Anatidae > Anser > Anser anser. The sequence continues at coordinate 173,850,989 of NC_139720.1, forward strand.
TTTCTCTCCAATTTGGAGATAATGACGTCATGTGGGACTGTGTCAAAGGCCTTACAGATGTCCAGGCAGTTTATATCAGTTGGTTTTCCCCTGTCAACCAATGCAGTCACTCCATCATAAAAGGCCACCCAATTGGTCAGGCATGATTTGCCCTTGGTGAAACCATGATGGCTGTCTCAGATCACCTCTTTGTCTTGCATGTGCCTTGACATTGCTTCCAGGAGGATCTTTTCCGTGATCTTGCCAGACACAGAGTGGACGCTCAGCAGTCTATAGTTCTCTAGGTCCTCCTTTCTACCCTTTTTAAAAATGAGAGTGATGTTTCCCCTTTTCCAGTCACCAGTGACTTCACCTGACTGCCAGGATTTTTCAGATATGATGGAGAGAGGCTTGGCAACTACATCAGTCAATTCATTCAGGACCCTGGGATGCATGTCTTCAGGTCCCATAGACTTGTATCTGCTCAATTTTATCAGGTGATCTTGAACCTGTTCTTCATTTACAGTTGGAGGGATTTTTCTCCCCCAGCCTCCATCTACAGTTTCAGGGTAACTAAAGGTTTGGGAATCCCGGCTGCAGTGAAGACTGAGGCTAAGAAGTTGTTGAGTAGCTCAGCCTTCTCCATGTCTGTTATTACCGGTTCACCCTTCTCATCCCTCAGAGGGGGTACATGCTCATTGGCCTTACTTTTCTGGACAATGCACCTTTAGAATCCCTTCCTGTTATTTTTTGCATCACTTGCCAAGCTTTCATCTGTGCCTTGTCTTTCTTGATCCCATCCCTGCACATCTGGACAGCATCCTTGTACACTTCCCTGGCCACATGTCCTGATTCAACTGCCTGTGCATTTCCTTCCTGTGCCTCAGTTTGACCAGCAGGTCCTTGCTCAACCTTGCCATTGTCTGCCCTCCCTGCCTGCTTTCTTCTCGGAGATGGAGAGATTTTGTGCTCTAAGGAAAACATTGTTACAGAGTTAACTCTGTTCAGCTCCTTTGTCCCTGAGGACAGTGTTCCAGTGGATCTCATCCACTAGGTCTTTAAATAGCTGGAATTTTTCTCTTCTGAACTGCAGGGTCCTGATTTTAGCCAGGCCTGTATTCAAGATCACAAACTCAACCAGGGCGTGGTCACTACAGCCCAGACTGCCTCCAGTCTTGACTTCTTTAATGAGTTCTTCTGCACTGATGAGCACCAGGTCAAGTAACGCTTCTCCTCTGGTTGGTTTGTCTAACACCTGGACCAGGAAGTCATCCTCAGTGCACTCTAGGAATCTGCTGCATTGCTTGCAGCCTGCTGTGCAGTTTTCCCAGTAGACATCCTGGTGATTGAAGTCCCCCATCAGTATGAGACAGTGTGAGTGTGACACTTCTTGTAGTTGAAGCAAGAATGCCTCATCCACAGGCTCCCCTTGATCAGGCGGCCTGTAGAAAACCCCAGTCAGAACCTGTCCTTTATTAGCGCGTTCTTTAACACACACAAGAGAGTGGTTGTTTCCCATGCTGTTTGCATTGGTGTAGAGGCATTTCAGCTGGGCTATTTGTAGTATCGTGTTTCCAGAACCCCACCCAGTCAGTTGCACCCCATCTGGCATCAGCATGCCCGTTCCCTCAAAAGTGTGTCCAAGGTTGTAGAAACCCAAATCCAAGGCATAGCACCAGCCTTGCAGCCAATCATTCACATGGTCCTTTTGTCTCCTTCTTCCTGGGTCCCAGCCACCAACCGGGAGGACAAAGGAGAACACTACTTGTGCTCCTGATCCCTTCAAGACTTTTCCAAGGGACATAAAATCATTTTTCACATTTTGGAGTTTCCTTGTCACAGCATCGTTTGATCATACTTGAAAAAGTAGGAAGGGGTGGTAGCCTTTGGGATCCAAGCCACTGTAGTTCTAGTCTGTACAGTCATGGATATCTATGGAGCAATTTGGTCAGTCATTTTAGGAAGTAAGAAATCAGTTCAGTTGCCTGAATACAGTATTTTTGAGACATCTTAAGTTATCCGAAAGATTCCTGGACAGTTGACAGATATGATTCTGGACGACAGGGACCTTTCTGAAGTGGCAGCTGGAAGCCAGTTGGGGTACTTTAGGATGTCTCAGAAGACATTTGGTAGGAAATACATGGCCAACTGAACTGAGGCAATAATGTCTGTATCACTTTAGTAAAATTTTATTTTAACACGTTTAATATGTAATTAAAACAAACAAAACCTGTGATAGTGACAAATCTTTCTGAACATCCACCATTACAATATCTTGACTTTATTATCATATGTACAATATGCAGTTTTTCAAAGTTGGTTAATAAATTTAAAAAGAATAATGGTAGAGAGGGAGACAAAATAAGAATAGTCAAGGAAGAAAAAGTATGTTTGAAATATGAAATGATATGCTGAGACATTGAAGCAGAGAAACAAAGAAAAGTTGTTCTAAGTGACAGTAGCTACAAAGCTTCCGATACCTGTAACGTTAAGCACAGATAGGAGGATATAAGCAGAGTAGATTACCAATGGGGGAAAAGAGAGATGGAAAAAGAGAGGGAGAGAAAGAGAGAAGAAAACTTCAAAAAGTATACATAGGAGAAGACTGATAGAGATCTTTAAAACATTGACTGCATCTACTTATCCAGTGATTACTCTTCCTATGAAACAAAGAGTTGAGCTATTTCATTTTAAACACAGTTAGTAGAGTCATTAAAAATTAATTATATGGTAATTATGTAGCTCTACTTTAACAGAAGTATCTTTCATGCTTTCCTCTTTCTTCCCCAGACACCCAGTGGTATTCTGGGCTAGATGGACCTTTGGTTGACTCAGTACAACCAGTATTCTATTCTTTATGCCACAGTAACCAACAAATGTATCATTATGTAATGTCAAATTCCACCCTATCTAAAGTAGACTACCCTAATTGCACATAATGTTTCCTTCAGAAAAGAGGTCCTAGCCATATAATCATAATCACAATTTGTATATGATCACCTTCTAGCTGTACAATATACAAATTTTGAGGTTTATTATGGTCCCAGCAAGAAGGTTGATATACAATTAACTGTATGAATAGTTCTAAAAGATTTAACTGGGATTACTGTGTCTCCTGGAAAAAGTACTAAAGTACTTTAATGGCAAATGGGAGATGTGGATGCAAGTGGTACATATGGATGTACCCTCAGAATGTGGAAGCAGTTCAACCACAGCCAAGATTGGTATGATTTGTATATAGTCCATCTCAGAACACAAAACAAATATTATTGTAAAAAGTACCACATTTATTTTAAAAAGGCACCTAATAGAATTAAATATATACAACTGATAGTGTCTTAACAAAGTCACAATAGTTGGAGACAGAGAAGAACTGATGTGTGGAAAGAGTAAGTGTTGCTAAATTAATTTAAGTTATAGCAAGGGTGTGACATTGGCTTAGAACTGGTTTAATCTCAAATTTTTTGGCAGTTTATAGTATTGGGGAATTTCTCTTAGTGCCATGATTAAGGTTAAAAGAGGGACTGGATAGGGTCATTTTCCAGTTGACCCCATCTATATTTCAGTCTCAAGAGAAATGATGGAATTTGCTTATATAGAAACTAGTGTAATTATATATGTAAAAAAAGGAATATGTGGCACTACTTAGCAGAGAGAAATCTTTGTGGAAATGTCAAATCATATTTCTTAAGTTTAATGGTATTTTCAGAAGTACCCTTGGAAAAAGCATCTGTGAGTATTGTAAGCATTCTGTGTATTTCCTGGGAGACTGTTCCTTCAGACAGCCATCTGGGTTTTGTTCAGCTTCCAAAGTATTTTGCAGGAAAACAGAATAATTTTTCAGTGTATAGAGAGTTGCAAAGAGAGAATATGCAGGGGAAAAAAAATATGGAGGGAAGAGGAGGTGGGGGATATGAGGGATACAAAGTTTCTAAATGCAAACATCAAGAAATCTTGTAGTACAGCCCAGTCACATCAGAAAAAATCTAATGGTAAATTCTATATTATGAGAGTAACACACTTGAGAGAAATAAATGTTCCAGGAGAACTTGCGCAGGTTTAGAAGTACTCAGTAAAGATCCCTAAGGATCTTTACCCTAAGGAAATATATATATATGTGTGTGTGTGTGTGTGTGTGTCTGTGTATACACACAATCTTAAGAAACTAAAAAACTGAAGGAACTAATTCTTGAAATCCTTAAGGCAATATGACACCAAATCCAACTGTCTGTGGCTGTCTTCGAGGAACATATTACCCCTAAACTCGTAAAAATCCATGAGCAAAAGGCTAGATTGCTGTTTTGTACATTGATGGAAATAATAATAACAATAACAATAATAATATAACATCCTCATCTTTCATTTCCACTGAAGAAAAATATTCAATTTTGTATATGTTATATTACTAAATAAAGTACTCTGTACTTTAGGGAGTACAGAGTGTCTAGGTTTACTAACTCTAAGACACCTACATTTCAGGAGAAAAACAACATAATATGCTTCTGGGCACACATTATGCAGAAGGATGATATGCTTTATAATGAATATAAACACTTTTCCTGCTTATTTCTTAATTTGAAACAATATACCTTTAAGGAAATATTATCTAAGGAAACATTATCTAAACAAAAAACTAATTAATCGATCAAACAAACAAAAAACAGAAAACGCTAGATGATAATAATAATAATAATAATAATAATACATTCTACATAGTCACCATTTTATTTCTTTTCTTTTCCAGATATAAATAGACAATGATCTAATATAATTCTGTATCATATGGGTATTTGGAAAAAAAATATATAGTAGTTGATATATCATTTAGATATTTAACTATATATGTATTTTGTTATTGCAATATATTAATGTTCAGAAGATTCTTCTAGATTTACAAGCATAAAATGCTTTGGAGTTGTACTTTTCAGATTTTGCAAAAGTGAATGTATTTCAGACCCCAAAGTATGGGTTTCTTCATTTAATATAATTTTGTACTTTGTCGTGTTCAACTGTAATTGTCAAAAAACTTCTTATATTTTCTTTCATTTGTTTGTTTTCCTTCAGTCTTAAGGTGCCAGATAGCATTCACATTTCCTTTTAGCAACTGTTATTTTTGAGGGCTATCTTGAATAGTTATAACCACAAATATAACAGATGTCTCATAAAATTAACTTCAATTGCTTGTATATGACCTTTGCCAAGGAAATAAGACTCAAATTGAAGTCAGCAAGAGCAGCTGTAGATTCTGCTGTTAGATAACAGTGACCTGCATTGCCAAGGGTACGACCAATGAATAAGAGAACTGTGGTCTTGCAAACAATAAATGAGATTAATGCCAGAATGACTTAGCAAGCACAGCTTCAGCTACAGTGATGTGACATCTTGGGTCAGAAAGAATAGATTCAGTAACAATTAAAACATGTCTACTAGGTAACCAAATTTCAGCTAGACTCAGAAAATTTACTGAGATTAATGTTGTCATATTTGTATTTTTTTCCAACAACAACAACAACAACAAAAACACTGTTGTTTATTTATTTATTTTTCTTTATTTCTCTTCCATTTCTTACATTTTTTTCTCTCTTTATATATATATATAAAATTATGTTTTATTAGAGTCTACATTTTAAGCAGCATCAGCATATTGTTATTTATAAATATACCAGTTTAGGTATCTACAGAGTAATGTAAAATTAAAAATAATAATAGTAATAATAATAATAAAGCGAGAACAGATCTCATTCTTGTCTCCTTTTTACAGAATTAAATCTAAAAGAAATCTGATGACAGAGAAGCAGATACAATGTAAATCACTAGAAAGCATATTAATAAATATAATGATGGCAAAATGGTTCTGGTATGTATTAATTATTCAGTTATTTACTTGTCAGCTTGAACAGATTTTGCAGCTCTCAAGGTCTTTACTTTTTGCCATTACATATCTCAATATATGTACATATTGGCTCACGTGAGAGAACAGTAAATGCTCAGCCTTGATACAATGATATTGTATTTTCATACTGTTAAGATATCCAAGACTGGTATCCTCCTTTTGATAGTTCGCAATCAGTTTGGTGACCATTATTTTTTTTAGGTGGAGTAAGCCAGACACACACTTGTCTCCGTGACTGTATCACAACTTTGTGCAACTTTTTAGAAAAGTACTTTTTATTTAAACAGCACAGATTGACCTGTTTCATCCACACAGTTTGTTTGTTTCCACTTCCTAATGAGTTCAAATCCAACTACTCTCATTTTGAAGTAGCACCAATCCTTTTTTTTTTTAATTTGTAAAATCATCTACTTGATGTCAGATATTAAACAATTTCACAGACTATGCTGAAATCCTCAACTCTTAGAAGCAACCATGGTTTTATTTAAAACAAATAATAATAATAATAAGCAAACAAAGAAACGCTGTTGTACATTCTTTGTGCTTTACTTTAGCATCTCATCAATTTTTATTAGTTACTTGAAATTCTTTGTCTTTCTTAGGAACAGAAAAGTATATGGACTTATCCCTGAAACGACCAGGGTAAATTATGGCAAAGAATTCAGATGAACTCTTCCAGAATAGACTATTCAACATCAGAATCTGTCATGTTTCGAAGTTCTCCAATAACATTTTAAGAAACCATGACTTCACTGTGAATTTAGACTGGTTGTACCATGCATGTATGTCCTCCAGACATGAAAATCAGTATCTTGCCCACTATAATGAATCATTTTTGAAAAGTAATTATATCATTATAAGTAATTATATATATATATATATATAAAGTAATTATATTATTGGTCTAAAAGTTGACATGCAGAAATACAACATCCAATTTCTATAATAAATAGAATAAAACTAAATAGTAGATAGTGTTATGTGCTATAAGCAACTTTAATTCATAAGCCCATAAGTAGAAATTCATCAGGTATTGGAAAGAAAATGTTGTCAGAGAGCAACATGATGTGGTACAAAGTGTAGCCCCATAGTCTGATATAATATTGTCACTGCTAGTAGCTGTGACTGCTTTTTTTTTTTTTTTTGGTTATCAGTTTATTTCCTATCTTATTAATAAGTCTATTAATATAAAATGTAGAAGTTTTCCATATAATTTTAGATGTATTTTGAATATTTTTCTATGGACATGTGAACAGAAAAAAAATGTCATCTTTCTTCTCTATAGTCTCTTTTCTGTACTTCAGAGCTATTACTTAAGAATAGTTACTAACATTTGTCTACCTTTCATCACAGAAATTAAAATATTGGTGCAAGAACTGCTTTTTAAAGCACATGAACTAAACCTTAAAAAAAACAATACAAAACAAAACAAAACAAAACTATACCAGAAGAAAATTAATCTTACTTGAGGTTATACTAGTAGTTTTACTGATTGATATGTTGTTTATTGATTAAAAGTACCTTACTATGTATACAAGGATTAATTCCCACATTTTAGATGTTTTCCACACTCTCCAATAAGAAAATTGGAATATAATAATTTATTAAAGCAACAGAACGTCAGGAACTGGTCAAATAATGTAAGTTATAATGCATATGCATCTATTTTCACTCCTCGCCTTTTTAATTCGTGTAAATGAAATCCAACATCTTAACTAAGGACACTATTCCTTTTTCTTTTGTTTCATTTTCCTAAATTTATCTATTCTTTATCTATCCAGTTTCTTGGCAGAAAGAGGTCTCTAAATATACATTTTTGTTGTCATTTTTAAATAAATATGAATGTTTTATATTGAAGTTATGATCTAGGTTATGATTTTATACATTCAAAATACTGTATAGAGCAAATGTAATTAAATTGTTAAAGTACACACACGTCTAAATTGAATGCCTGATGTTTTCAAAATGTGAAGTGCACAGTAAATTATCTTCAAAAGAGTTTGATTTGTATGTATACTTACCTAAACTGAACTTCAGAATTTTGAAAATAAATGTCTGAAATATATAATTTCAAAATGATATGAGGCAGACTCAGTCATAGCTATGCAATATAATCAGGCTGGCATTTTAACTGTTGTTTCCCCATTCAGAATATCTATGAAGTAGTGGGTTTATTTTTATGACATATATAAATGGGTTATTCATGTTTGGGGATGAATTTGTAAAAATATCAAATGACAATTATTGTAATACTGTTTTTCAGAATTGATGTATTATTATAATTATTTATAAGCTAAAAAGTGTAGTTTACTATGGCTTATAAAAGATAACAATGGAAATGTAATATTATGTATGAATTCTAAAACCAATCCAGATGAAATAAATTTAGAAAATAACAAAGCCTTGATAAACAATTTAAAAAGTATTATGATGGAAACTTGGCTTAAAATGGAAAACTCTATTCTGCAAAATTATGCACAGTCTCTAACACAAAAAGCTCATTATCTTCCTGGATTTTAATGGATGGAAATGAGCTGGCTATTTTCAACATACTCAACTCTTTAGTATTGGGAGGCTTTTTTGACAGAAATTTTTTACAGTGGCTGACATTTAGGGTATCTTATCAATGTTTACAAATATCTCAAGTGTGGGAGACAGAGGGATTTGGCCAACCTCTTTTCAGTGGTTTGTGCGGATAGGACAAAGGGAAATGGAGCACAGGATGTTCCACACCAACATGCAAAAGTTCTTCACGGAGAGGATGACGGAGCAATGGAACAGGCTGCCCAGGGAGGTTGTGGAGTCTCCTTCTCTGGAGATATTCAAGGCTCATCTGGATGCCTACCTGGGCATCCTGCTCTAGGGAATCTACTTTGGTAGGGGGGTTGAACGCGATGCTCTCATGAGGTCCCTTCCAACTCCTACAATTCTGTGATTCTGTGATTCCAAACTTTAAAAGATTTTCTAAATCTTTCATCTCTGTTTTTCCATTCTCTCTTTTAAAAATTCTTATTATTATTATTGTCATTAGTTTAACAGGTCCATTTCACAATGTTTGTTTAATTCTTAATATAGAGATAAGTGTATATGTTTATTTGAAATTTAGACTGAGTATAATTTTTTTGTTGGATAATTTACTTGGCAAAAATTGATTCTAGTCACCTTGAAATTTGGGTCAAGTTTAACAAGCCATTCTCTCAGACATGTTATTTTCTGTTAGACTCAAAGTTTTAAAAAGTTATTTCACACCTATTTCACTGCTTTAAATAGGATATTTTCATGTGTTCTCAGAAAGCGTTATCTCTAATTACTCTTTCCTAGTCATGAGGAAAGTACAGTACTTTTTAAGATGTTTAAGTTGAACTGGGCTACATAATAAAGATACATTACTCTCTATCTTTTAGTCTTTACTCTCTATCTTTATTTTTAATCTTTCTCTATCTCCAGAAAAGCTGATTACCTGAGCTCTCTGATTACTAAATTGGCTTCTGAGATAGCAGGTGAGGAGGACATTTTGGAATGTAAGTCTATGTCAGATATCGTTATTTTTTTTAATTCTTCTATCACAAAAGCAGCCTGTTACTGCCTTTTATGCTTACCAGCTGTTAAAATAGAATTTGTAGAAAGTAGAAAGAAGCTGTCATTCATGAGAAATCTAGAAAGGAGTATACAAAGGGTATACAAAAAAAAATATATATAAAATGTTTTGAAGCTTTATATATATATGAATGTGATATATTTAATATATATAAAATATAAATAGATATTAAGTTATAACATATTATATATTATATTTATATATATTATAGTATTTTGAAACTTTTTTTTTTAAAAAAAATATAAATATTAACCTAGAAACAAAGAAGGAAACAAGAAGAAAGTTGGGGTTTTGTATTTTTGTTTGTTTGTTTGTTTATTTTTTTCACAGATACAATTTCAAAAAAAAAGGGAACCTTTTAAAAACTATTATGTAATTTAAATTTAATTTTCCCTCCCATATTCCATAGTAAGATTTTTTTTAGTTAACAAAAATATTTAATTATTATTATTAAAAATAATAATAATAATATGGATTCAACATGACTTTTTTTTTTTCACGTTACATTCTAAATTTATACCTTTTTTCCTGAATGTACTTTTTTGTACTTTTTTTTTTTTCAGTGACAGGATCACTGTGTTTGTATATAATTTCTGCAAAGGGAGACAACATAGGTAAAAGTCTCTACTTGTGAGTCTTGGTGTATAAATTTATGCAGTTTCAAAATACTTTGTGTGAGTGTGAAAAAATAAATACATTTTCAATACTGTCCAAGATAATATGTCTTTGACAGGTCTTAGTTCCTCTAGAACTGACACGTCAGACAAAATGGGTGTGGTTTGGGGGAGGGGGAAACTTAATTATATACTAAATTTTCTGTAATCCAAGTTCTTGTATGTTACTGAGTCTGAATGACAATCTCCATGTAATACTCTGCTAACACTCTGCTCATCTGAATTGTGGACTTTCCTTAGGGAATGACAGTATTCAATATCATGGTTTAACCTGGAAGACAATTAGACATCACACAATCCATTCCCCACACCCCTGCCCCACCCTGCAATAGGATGGGTGACCAAATTGAAAAGAAAAGTGAAAGAACTCATAGTCTGAGATAAGGACAGAGAAAGAGAGAAAGAGAGAAAGAAAGAGAGAAAGAAAGGAAGAAAAGGAAGGAAGGAAGGAAGGAAGGAAGGAAGGAAGGAAGGAAGGAAGGAAGGAAGGAAGGAAGGAAGGAAGGAAGGAAGGAAGGAAGGAGGGAAGGAAGGAAGGAAGGAAGGAAGAAAAGAAAGAAAGAAAGAAAGAAAGAAAGAAAGAAAGAAAGAAAGAAAGAAAGAAAGAAAGAAAGAAAGAAAGAAAGAAAGAAAGAAAGAAAGGAAGGAAGGAAGGAAGGAAGGAAGGAAGGAAGGAAGGAAGGAAGGAAGGAAGGAAGGAAGGAAGGAAGGAAGGAAGGAAGGAAGGAAGGAAGGAAGGAAGGAAGGAAGGAAGGAAGGAAGGAAGGAAGGAAGGAAGGAAGGAAGAAAAGAAAAAGGAAAAGGAAAGAAAATGAAAACAAACAAATAAAAATACACAAACTAAGTGAGGCATAATACACATGCTCACCTATGCACCTATTCCCAGCCCTCCCTGATCATCTCCCTCCAGTTTCATTCTGTAGGAAACCACATGGTATGGAATAGACTTTTGGCCAGTTTGAGTCAGCTCTCATGGTTCCATCCCCTTTCAGCTTCTTGTGAACCCCCAGCCTTCTCAGTGGCAGGGCAGCATGAGAAGCCAAAAAGTCCTTGGCTCTGTGGAAGCACTGCTCTGCAACAATTAAAACATCAGTGTGTTGTCTGTTATCAACATTATTCTCAACCTAAATCCAAAGCACAACAACATATGAGGTACTAGGAGAAAAATTAACTCTGTCCCAGTCAAAACCAGGACAGATATATCTGCACAATAAAAACTAGGTAACAGAGGTTAATTTCAATTTCTATTTAACAAACAAACAAACAAAAAGTAATTAATAAATAAAAAGATGCAATAAGATTAAGGCAAAATATAAACGATTATCAGATGAAAATTATCAATGGAACTTTAATATGATTTTTTAATCATTAAATCACAGTATCACAGATTTCTAGGTTGGAAGAGACCTCAAGATCATCGAGTCCAACCTCCAACCTAACACTAAGTACTCCACTAAACCATATCGCTAAACTCTACATCTAAACGTCTTTTAAAGACCTCCAGGGATGGTGACTCCACCACCTCCCTGGGCAGCCCGTTCCAATGCTTAATAACCCTTTCGGTAAAGAAGTACTTCCTAACATCCAACCTAAAACTCCCCTGTCGCAACTTTCGCCCATTCCCCCTCGTCCTGTCACCAGGCACGTGGGAGAACAGACCAACCCCCACCTCTCTACAGCCTCCTTTAAGGTAACTGTAGAGAGCGATAAGGTCTCCCCTGAGCCTCCTCTTCTCCAGGCTGAACAAGCCCAGCTCCCTCAGCCGCTCCTCATAAGACTTGTTCTCCAGACCCCTCACCAGCTTCATTGCCCTTCTCTGGACTTGCTCAAGCACCTCCATGTCCTTCTTGTAGCGAGGGGCCCAAAACTGAACACAGTACTCGAGGTGCGGCCTCACCAGAGCCGAGTACAGGGGCACAAACACTTCCCTAGACCTGCTGGCCACACTGCTTCTTATGCAGGCCAGGATGCAGTTGGCCTTCTTGGCCACCTGAGCACACTGCTGGCTCATATTCAGCCGACTATCAACCAATACTCCCAGGTCCCTCTCGGCCAGGCAGCTTTCCAGCCACTCATCTCCCAGCCTGTAGCTCTGCTTGGGGT
>NC_139720.1:173863435-173975935 GCF_964211835.1 Anser anser
CTAGTGTATACCAGTCATTCCTGTTACCTACAGGATCATAGACAAGAAGTGATTCAACTTTCTTCTCTGTTACCCATGTTTAGAATATATGTTACATTTATGAGATGTCTCTTTCCATTGACTGTAGAGGACATTTAGGTAAATAGCTTACATTATATGTCCATTTTTTAGACAACATCTAAGTAGGTCAACATCACTTTATTCATCTAATCAATATTAAACATTCTCACTTACTATGTGTTTATGAAATAATATTTGATACAGTTAAATGCTTTGAAACCATAGTATGATGACAGAAAAATTTGTAAGGGTGTGAAATTTCCTTTTCTTGTAGGAATGCTTGTCAAAGTTGTGGTGCCATCATACAAATTTTATTGTAAAAACATTTGAACTGTATTTTGTTGTTAATTCCAACCACTGGAAGTGAGGTTGGATGACTTGGAAGGACTACAGAGAAGCTGTTCGCCATTGCAGGAAGAGAATTTGTGTGGTCAAATATCAATTAGAGTTGGAGCTGTCCAGTACTGTGGGACCCAATTAAAAGGTTTTGTTTGTTTGTTTGTTTTAATATTCTCACAGCAAAAGAGGGAGCAGAAAAAACATTGGTCTTTTCCTTAATGAGGGTGGCCACCTCACAGACAGGAATATAGGCAAAGCAGGGCTGTCTTTTTTTGCCTCTGTCTTCGTCACAAATGATGGGCTCTGTGACCCCAGGTATCCTGAGTTGGAGGACTGTGATTGTGGGAATGATGAACTCCCACCCAACTGTGAAATTGTGCAGGATTTCTTGCTCCAGCTGGATGTATATAAGTATATGGGACCCAATGGGATTCATACATGGGTACTCAAAGAGCTGGCTCTTTGTGAGTCCTCCCTCTATTATTTTTCAAGTCTTGAGAATCTGGAGAGATCCCAGTCAACCGGAAGCTGGCAAAGATTGTCCCAGTTTTCAAGACGGTCAAGAAAGAAGACCCTGGTAAGCCTCACTTCAGAGCAGTTATAATTTATGGAGAAAGTTATTCTGGGAGTTATTGAAAAACTCCTGAAGGACAATGGGGTCCTTGGTCATAGCCAATATGGTTTATTGAATTAATTATGGTTTATGGTCAGTAAAACTACTGTATTGCACTTCCGGAGGGCTGACTTTGAGCTGCTCAGGACTCTGGTTGGCCGAGTCCCTTGGGAGGCGGTTCTGAAGGGCAGAGGAGTCCAGGAAGGCTGGGCACTCCTCAAGAAGGAAATCATGATGGCACAGGAGCGGTCCGTCCCCACGTGTCCAAAAACGAGCCGGCGTGGAAGAAGACCGGCCTGGCTCAACAGAGAGTTGCGGCTTGTGCTTAGCAGAAAAAAGAGGGTTTATAATCTTTGGAAAAAAGGGCGGGCCACTGAGGAGGACTACAAGGATGTAGCGAGGCTGTGCAGGGAGAAAATTAGAAAGGCCAAAGCTCATCTGGAGCTCAACCTGGCTACTGCCGTTAAAGACAACAAAAAATCCTTTTACAAATATATCAACGCGAAACGGAGGACTAAGGAGAATCTCCATCCTTTACTGGATGCGAGGGGAAACCTAGTTACTAAGGATGAGGAAAAGGCTGAGGTGCTTAATGCCGCCTTTGCCTCAGTCTTTAGCGGCAATACCGGTTGTTCTCTAGATACCCAGTGCCCTGAGCTGGTGGAAGGGGATGGGGAGCAGGATGTGGCCTTCGCTTTCCATGAGGAAATGGTTGGCGACCTGCTACGGAGCTTGGATGTGCGCAAGTCGATGGGGCCGGATGGGATGCACCCGAGGGTACTGAAAGAACTGGCGGAGGAGCTGGCCGAGCCACTTTCCATCATTTGTCGGCAGTCCTGGTTATCGGGGGAGGTCCCAGTTGACTGGCGGCTAGCCAATGTGACGTCCATCTATAAGAAGGGCCGCAGGGCAGACCCGGGGAACTATAGGCCTGTCAGTTTGACCTCAGTGCCAGGAAAGCTCATGGAGCAGATTATCTTGAGGGTCATCACACGGCACTTGCAGGGCAAGCAGGCGATCAGACCCAGTCAGCATGGGTTTATGAAAGGCAGGTCCTGCTTGACGAACCTGATCTCCTTCTATGACCAAGTGACGCGCTTGGTGGATGAGGGGAAGGCTGTGGATGTGGTTTACCTTGACCTCAGTAAGGCTTTTGACACAGTTCCCCACAACATTCTCCTCAAGAAACTGGCTGCTCGGGGCTTGGACTGGCGTACGCTTCGCTGGGTTAGAAACTGGCTGGATAGCCGGGCCCAGAGAGTTGTGGTGAATGGAGTCAAATCTGGTTGGAGGCCGGTCACTAGTGGTGTCCCCCAGGGCTCGGTACTGGGGCCAGTCCTCTTTAATATCTTTATCGATGATCTGGATGAGGGCGTCCAGTGCACCCTCAGTAAGTTTGCAGATGACACCAAGCTAAGTGCGTGTGTCGATCTGCTCGAGGGCAGGAAGGCTCTGCAGGAGGATCTGGATAGGCTGGAGCGATGGGCTGAGGTCAACTATATGAAGTTCAACAAGGCCAAGTGCCGGGTCCTGCACATGGGGCGCAACAACCCCAGGCAGAGCTACAGGCTGGGAGATGAGTGGCTGGAAAGCTGCCTGGCCGAGAGGGACCTGGGAGTATTGGTCGATAGTCGGCTGAATATGAGCCAGCAGTGTGCTCAGGTGGCCAAGAAGGCCAACTGCATCCTGGCCTGTATAAGAAGCAGTGTGGCCAGCAGGTCTAGGGAAGTGTTTGTGCCCCTGTACTCGGCTCTGGTGAGGCCGCACCTTGAGTACTGTGTTCAGTTTTGGGCCCCTCGCTACAAGAAGGACATGGAGGTGCTTGAGCGAGTCCAGAGAAGGGCAATGAAGCTGGTGAGGGTTCTGGAGAACAAGTCTTATGAGGAGCGGCTGAGGGAGCTGGGCTTGTTCAGCCTGGAGAAGAGGAGGCTCAGGGGAGACCTTATCGCTCTCTACAGTTACCTTAAAGGAGGCTGTAGAGAGGTGGGGGTTGGTCTGTTCTCCCACGTGCCTGGTGACAGGACGAGGGGGAATGGGCGAAAGTTGCGACAGGGGAGTTTTAGGTTGGATGTTAGGAAGTACTTCTTTACCGAAAGGGTTATTAAGCATTGGAACGGGCTGCCCAGGGAGGTGGTGGAGTCACCATCCCTGGAGGTCTTTAAAAGACGTTTAGATGTAGAGTTTAGCGATATGGTTTAGTGGAGTACTTAGTGTCAGGTCGGAGGTTGGACTCGATGATCTTGAGGTCTCTTCCAACCTAGAAATCTGTGATACTGTGATACTGTGATGGTTTCACAAGGGGAAGGTTCTGCTTAATGAACTTAATTTCTTTTTATGACAAGGTTACTGATCTAGTTGATCATGATCAATTCATGTAATCTCTTCTGGACTTCAGTAAAGCTTTTGATATTTTTTCTCACAGTAACGTTCTGGACAAAATGCCCAGCATACATCTAGATAAAACATAATACAATGAGTAAAGAGGTGGCTGATGGGTCGTTCTTAAAGAGTTATAGTAAATGGGGTTACTTCAAACTGGCAGCCAGTCTCTAGTGGGATTCTTCAGAGCTCCATTTTAGGGCCAGTTCTCTTTGATGTTTTCATAAATTACTTGGACACAGGACTTGAAGGTACACTGTGTAAGTCTGTGGATGACACTAAATTGGGAGGAACTGCTGACTCCCTCATATGTAGAGAAGTTTTGCAGATACATTTTAGTCATTTAAACATCGTCAGTAAAAGGTAAACAGTAAGGAAAGTGGCATGCAATACACATATTTAGTATGATTTTTGTGAAATATTGAATAGATTATATATGAGTTCATACACTGATGTTTTAAGTAATGCAGTTTTCTCCTTGTTCCTAGAAATGAATGAGTTAATCAAGGAAAGGCTCTATTAGTAAGGTATTTCATTTATTTGGAAAAGTGAAGTTCCAGTTACTGTTGTTCAGAGCTGATTTAAGTACATATTTGCAATAAAAGAAGAGCATCTCTAATTCCTTTTCAGTCTTTTTATAATATTGTTCATGGAAAAACAAACAAAAAAAAAAAAGGTTTTAAAAGTAGGCAGCAATTAAAACTACATTCTAGCATTCCAAAAACATTTTCTCATGAAGGCATGCAGTCTCCTCATGTTTTATTTCCTTTTCCATCGCCTTATTAAGAAAAAAAACAGTGGAGTTGTATTATTTTCCACAGTCAATAAGCAGAAGGCTAAAGTGCTGAAAAGTTAATTTGGTTTGAGCAAGACAGATAAATAAAAACAGATTTTTTATACATTGTTGCTATTAAAACTATTGGTACTATTATGACCACTAAGATTTACATGGCAATAAAAAATGTCATTATAAAAATTCTAGGTTTTCTAAAATTAATTAAACTTTTCAATTATAATGATGTCCACATAAAAGCACTAAGTACTCACATACAAATATCATATGCCTCTGAGAAAGAGCCACAGACAGGTTGAGAGCTTGTGGGTGAAAGTTAAGGACCACAGCAATGAAGGACACCTTGTGGTTGGGGTCTACTATAGGCTGCCTGATCAAGGGGAGCCTGTGGATGAGGCATTCTTTCTTCAACTGCAAGAAGTGTCACATTCATACACTCTCATCCTGATGGGGGACTTCAACCACCAGCATGCCTCCTGGAAAAGCTACGCAGCAGTCTGTAAACAATCCAGAATATTCCTAGATTGAGCACTGGAGGTGTCCAAGACCAGGTTAGGTCTTGGTTATGAGGTTATGAGGCTCTGGCCAACCTGATCTAGTGGGTGGTATCTCTGCCCATGGCAGAGTTGTTGGAACCAGATGATTTTTAAGATCCCTTCCAACCCAAGCCATTCTATGATTCATTCTGTGATTCATTCCATGGCTAAAATGAGATTTAAGTTCCCTAACACATGTGAGGACTTCCAGATGTAAGTTTCTAAGTAGAGATGAATTTGGAACTGAATCAGACCAATGGCACATTTTGTATGCTTAAGAATGGTTTGTAATTTTTGAGAAATTAAAATAAAATAAGTAAATAAATAAATATTTATTATTTATTTTTACATGAAGTAACTGTATATCTATAAGATGGCCTTGGCTCACCTTAGATATGTTATGACTTTCCCAAAGTCTTTTTTCCTGCCTGACCTCCAGATGATGTGTATGGAGATAGGTCTTTCCTATGTTCTCATACTTGACAAAGAGATGTCTCAGGTTAGAGAGCTTCAAAAGACTTCCAGATGACTGTCTGTGTTTATAAGACAACTGTGACTGCCTTTAAGCATCTAATTTAGTTGTCAGAGTTTGGAGGAGTTTTCTCAGTTCCACTATTGTCAGATTTTTTCTTGTATACATTCTCTGTTTTCAAGTTTACTGTCTTTACTAGATTGCACTCTAGAAAGGTCTTTTTTTTTTTCCTTTTTTCTTTTCTTCCTTTTTTTTTTCTTTTTTCTTTTCTTTTCTTTTTTTCTTTTTTTTTCTCTTCCAAGCTGTCTACCTTTGAGGTCTTTTTGTCTTTCATATTATCTTGATTTCATCTTGTACTAGTGCTCTTCACTGGTGTATCACAAAATGTTGATATTACATGTTAAAAGAACACCTCAAGCTACCTTTATAACTAGCACAGAAAAATACTTCTATGGTTTGTCTTAGACAACCATGCACAGCTAAATATGTGAATTGAATAGAATCCTTGAATTTTTCTCTGACTGCAATTATTACATCTTTTGAATTACTACAGTTTTCATCTTTGTATTTGGATTCTGTAATAAACAACAAAAAAAAAAAATTATTGTGCTCGACTTCAATTTCCTTTCATATCCATCTAATTATGAAGAAAAGATAATATTATGATCTGACTACAGAAGAAGGACTAAGATTTTGGCAAATTTCTTTGAGTTATTAAACATCTACTGAGCTTTGAAGTATTTGAAGGGAAAAGACAGAAAACACTCTTCATTACTTATTTGTGAATTCAGATAAAATCTTTTCCACATGGGCCTCAACTGTGTTGGAAAATATTGTGATTTTCTTATGAAAAGAGTCACAGAATCACAGAATCACAGAATGGCTGAGGTTGGAAGGGACCTCTGAAGATCACCTAGTCCAACTCCACTGCTGAGCAGGATCACCTAGAGCGCGTTGGGCAGGATGGCATCCGGGCGGGTTTTGAATATCTCCAGAGAAATAGACTCCCCAACCTCTCTGGACAACCTGTTCCAGTGCTCCCTCACCCTTACAGTAAAGAAGTGCCCACCCATATTCATGTGGAACTTGTGCTTCTGCTTGTGCCCAATGCCTCTCACCCTGTCGCTGAGAACTGAAAAGAGAATAGCTCCATCCTCTTGGCACCCTCCCCTCAGATATTTATACACATTGATGAGGTCTCCCCTCAGTCTTCTCTTTTCCAGGCTACCCTGGCCCAGTTCTCTCAGCCTGTCCCCATATGAAAGGTACTCCAGCCCTCTAATCATCTTCGTAGCTCTCCTCTGGACTCGCTCCAGTAGTTCTATGTCCCTTTTGTACTGGGGAGCCCAGAACTGGGCACAGTGCTCCAGGTGTGACCTCTCCAGGGCTGAGTAGAGGGGGAGGATCACCTTTCTTGGCCGAATTCACCCCAGGATACCATTGGCCTTCTTGGCCACAAGGGCTCAATTCTGACTCCTGGTCAGCCTGCTGTCCACCAGGACTTCCAGGTCCCTCTCTGCAGTGCTGCTCTCCAGAAGGTCAGCCCCCAGCCTGTACTGGTGTTTGGGGTTATTCCTCCTTAGGTGCATGACCCTGCACTTGCCTTTTTTGAACTTCATGAGGTTGCTCTCAGCCCATCCCTCCAGCCTGTCGTGGTTCCTCTGAATGGCAGCACAGCCCTCTATGGTATCAGCCACTCCTCCAAGTTTTGTGTCATCAGCAAACTTGCTGAGGGTTCCATCATCCAAGTCACTGATGAATATGTTGAACAACACTGAACCTGGTACTGAACGCTGGGAGGCACTATTAGCTACAGGCCTTCAACTAGACTTCACACCACTGAGCACAACCCTCTGCCATCCAGCCAATTATCAATCCACCTGTGGTGGTTTTACTCGGGTGGGCAGCCGAGCTCCACCACAACCGCTCTCTCACCCCCCCCCCCCCAAAGAGGAAGAGGGAGAAAATACAACACAAAGAGCTCGAGGTTTGAGATGAGAATGATGTAATTAAAGGGAAAGGGAATGGGGAGAAAAAGAAAAAAAAAGAAACAATAAGGCCGCACGGAAGCACAGAGAGAAAGAAAAAAAAGTTATTCTCTACTTCCCATCAACGAGCAATGTTCAGCCACGTCCTGGGAAGCAGGGCCTCAAAACGCATAGCGGTTGTTCAGGAGGACAGCCCCCTCCCCCACAAGAGCCCCCCTTTTTATTGCTGAGTATGACATCAGGTGTTATGGAATATCCCTTTGGTTGGTTTAGGTCAGCTGCCCTGGCGATGTCCCCTCCCCATCACCTGCCCAGCCTGCTGGCTCTTGGGGGCTTGGAGGGAGTCCTGATGCTGTGCCAGCACTATGCAGCAATAGACACAACACTGGAGTGATACTAGTGCTGTTCCAGCTACGAGTGCAGAGCACAGCACTGTGTGGGCTGCTGCAGGGAAAGGCGACTCCATCCTAGACAGACCCAACACACCACTTCACTGACCACTCATCTAGGCCACATTTCCTGAGCTCGTCTATGAGTCTGTTATGGGAGACAGTGTCAAAAGCCTTGCTGAAGTCAAGGTAGACCACATCGACTGCTCTCCCCTCATCCACCCAGCTAGCCATCTCATCATAGAAGGATATCAGATTTGTCAAATGTGACTTCCCCTTGATGAATCCATGCTGACTGTTCATGATCACCTTCTTATCCTCCACATGCTTGGAGATGACCTCCAGGATGAGCTTCAACATCAACTTCCCAGGGACGGAGGTGAGGCTGACTGGCCTGTAGTTGTCTGGGTCATCCTTCTTGCTCTTTTTGAAGAATGGGGTGACATGGGCTTTCATCCAGTACTTAGACACCTCTCCTGTCCTCCTTGACCTTTCAAAGATGATAGAGAGTGGCCTAGCAATAACACCTTCCAGTTCCCTCAGTACTTGTGGATGCATTCCATTGGGGCTCATGGATTTGCAGGTGTCAGGTTTGCCTAAGTGATCTCTAACCCAGTCCTCCATGACCAAGGAAAAGTATTCCTTTCTCTGTACTTCCTCTCTTGTCTCCAGGGTCTGAGATTTCTGAGGACTGATCTTAGCAGTAAAGACTGAAGCGAAAAAGGCATACAGCAAGTCTGCATTCTCCATATCCTCTGTCTTGAGGGCACCCGCCCCATTCAGCAGTGGGTCAACATTTTCCACTATCTTCCTTTTTCTACTAATGTATTTGAAGTAGCCCTTCTTACTGTCCTTTATGTCCCTTGACAGATTTCATTCTAAATGGGCCTTGGCCTTCCTTGTTGCATCCCTGCACAATGTGACAGTGTCCCTATATTTCTCCCAAGTGGTCTGACCCTTTTTCCACATGCTGTAAACTTCCATATTCTGTTTGAGCTTTGCTAGGAGCTCATTCATGCAGGTCTCCTGCCCCTTTTTCTTGCCTTCTTAAAGGCATGTATGTCAGGTATGTACGCATAAAACACCATCCTGGTTTAAGCTTTAAACAATAGTTTATATACAAGGACATACATCCTACCTCTTCTGAAACAACACTTTCTTATGAAACAGCTTATGCTACAACAAAGTAATATTCTAGGTGTTTTACATGTTCACTATTAATTCGTCAGTATTTCTTCTCTTACTCTATCTTTAGGTAAACTGTACATTTAGCAGTAAACAGAGTAGAAAATAAGTTACCGATGAAAATGCTGTTGCTAATGATATGATTTGCTTTCAGTCTTATTATTTTCTGAATAATAATGACAGATAATTTAAACTTAATACATAGGCAATTTCTTAGAATATCCATGCCAACAGCTTCAGAAAGATGATGATGCTAAGGCTGAGTTGAGAAAATGAAGAACAATTTAGCAGATTCTCAGCTCACTGAGCAAAGATAAAAATTGTTCTGTAAGTTGTTGTGCTGCAAACGCAAAATTATTCACTATTCACCAAACATACAAGCTCTTCATGGATTCATTGTAATTCCAGAATATTGTTCTATTAAATTTACTCTATACCACTAGGAAAACAGTGTTTTTTATATGCTTGAAAATGTTACAATTATGTAAAATCTGTACTTGGATTAAATCATCATTTGTCATGTAACTAAAAATAAAATAAAATAAAATAAAAGGTCAGGAAATGCAGACTATAGTGAAAACAAATTAATTATTAAGTAGCTATTAACTTCTCTATATTGAGATTTTTATAGAAAATAAAGTAGTGTTTTTATTTTTTTCTTTGTGATATTTCTTATTTTTTCAATAATGATGTCTCAAGATTAACCATCAGATATTCTGAATCTTGTATTCCTTACCGTAACATAAATCAAGAGTAGCATTGATAAATGTAATAAAACTAGACAGTTTCAAAACAAGGACAATTGAGAAGTATATACTATAATAAATTAATATAGTAACCTGTTTTTTCATCATTTTCTGCTGTTGTGTTTTTTCTAGAAATAGTATCACTATATAAACTAGGTCAAAATAAACATACGGACACATTTTTCTTTGCATTTTTCTGTAGCTACAAAAGACGAAGGTGGTATTAAAGGTAGTTCACGTTTTCCTGGTGAGGATCATGGTAAAGAGGGCCAGCAAGTAGGGATTAGCAGCTAACAAGCTTTATCTTTTATTTCAAAAAGAAAAAAAGTTTTCTTCTTCTGTTTCTTGATAAAGATGTGCCTACATCTCCAGCTTCTCCTGTTAATTGATTAGGTAATACCAAGCTCTTAGGCAACAATTTTTGGGAAGCACTGGTTTAGCTGTTGCTGTGGAGTGACAACAAAGATCAATGTGTCAACCAGGATGAATAAATGCGGCATTGACACTGAATGCAGAAGAAGACATTGAAGAGATCCTAGAGGAGCTGCTCAGACAGCATAGGACTGTTAGTGGCACTGCAACCAAAGCAATGACTTTCTGAAGAGTACAGTTCCCTGCACCATCTTGACAGTGTCTGTCTTCAAGTTAAAGACCTCAACACTAGCAAAAGTGCTGAGGAAGCATATTATCTGTTCAAGTTTTTGATTTGAGGAAGCATATTATCTGTTCAAGCTTTTGATTGCAAGAAATATCCTGTACTTCTGTAGCTGAGGACACCTGCTCCCACAGGAAAAACAAAAAACAAACAAACAAAAAAAGTCACCTTTCAGAGGTGATCAGAGACAGGGGGAGGAATAAAGGATGTAAATTATTATGAATTAAATTCTGATTATATATATATATATATATACAAATTCTCAGTGAAGCTTATCAAATATCAGTACAAGTTGACTACAGAGGCTACAGAATCTCTGCCCTTGGAATGTTCAAAACTCAGCTGGATAAAGTCAGAAACAACGTTATCTACCTTCAAAGCTGATCCTACCAGAGCAGGAATTGGACCAAGTGATTTTCAGGGATCACCTTGAACATAAGTAATGCTGTGGTTATGGATGATGATTTTCCAGGGCAGTCTTCTTACAAATTCATATAGGAACTTCAAATATATATATATTTTCATTTTTCATCTTCAGATGGAGTTCTGCTAAGACTCTCTGTCACTATAAACTTAAGCAGCCAGTTCTGCTGTTGTTAGATTATTTTTTTTTAATTTACTCTCATTGTTATTAATTATATTATATATACTAGTAAAATAATCAAGATTGATTTGATGTATTTACATAGTAAATCATAACAGAACAGAGATATTCTGTCTCATAAGCTACCCCTTCAGCTTTAACGCATTAAATTCATATGATTATTGAATTGAAGACCAGCAACTATATATATGTATCTGAAAATCCTACAACAGAAAAAGATCAGAATATTAATCATGTGGTTATAGAACTATGGTTTAGAAGCATCTTTCCTGGAACCAAAGAAAAGAGAATGCCTTGAGCTCTAATTTGTAAGACACAACCACAACTACAGAGTGAATTATATGGGAGAAAAAAAAAAAGAGAAAAAATTTTAAAAAAGCAGTTTAATCAAAAATCAGCACTTGAATGTAAACTGAAATCCAAATAAGAAAATGAAGCATATGAAACATTTTTATATTCTTGATATTTTATTAAAAATAAAATAAAATAAAAATCTGCATGTTAACATTAAGTTCCACTAAATAAAATTATTCCAGAGTAAAGTGTATAAAATCTGTACAACTGCAAATGAAAAATGTGTTGATAGCCACCTCTGAAGGAAATCTGTATTGTTTTCTTTCTAGCTAAAGAAGACTGAAAGTATTTCTGGTCACTTCACCTTCCAGGAAACATACTGCTGGAACAACAAAAACAACAAAATTACAGTCATGGTTTTCCTTAAAGCACCCTTTAACACAGCAAAGAATAACAGCTTCTGGCAATAACTTATTATATTTTGATTTCCTAGTAGGCAATTGTTAGATAATTTGCACTTACAGAAAACAGTCGAACTCTAACTCTTTACTAGAAACTAGGTCCTTGGGAAAATCATATTATTAAGGTTTGCTAAAATGGAAATGTAAAGCTGAATACTGATGAAAGGTTGTTATGAAAATCACCTGTTCTGACAGAAATTGAGCTGATAGTCTGAACCAGGAATGACATGAAGATCAGAAAATTGAAAAGAAGATTTCTTATGCATATAGAAAAGACAAATGTAATGTAATATAATGTAATGTAATAATATAATCATAATAAATAAAATAAAATAAAATAAAATAAAATAAAATAAAATAAATAAAATAAAATAAAATAAAATAAAATAAAATAAAATAAAATAAAATAAAATAAAATAAAATAAATAAAATAAAATAAAATAAAATAAAATAAAATACATAAAATAAAATAAATAAAATAAAATAAAATAAAATAAATAAATAATGAACAATTAAGTAGAAAATAAAAGTATGAAATGAAGATTTAAGTGGAAAATGAAAGATTTAAGTGGGTGTAAAGAAGTTGCACTAAATGACAAGTAACACAAAGGTATCACCTGATTATCAATTTAATGACAAATAGGTATGATCAGAGATTTCAGAATATTTTTCTTACGTTGATCTCAAAATATTTTGAAAGAATGGCCTAGACATTTGCCTCATATTGCAGCTGGCAATAAAGAAATAATGATAACAAAAATCAGTTACCCATTGCCATCCAAAAGACTGTCAATATGGTGAAAAAAGGAGTGCAGGCAATCCTGAGTGACTTTCTTGTGTCAGGATGCCAGAACTGCATCTGGCCCATACTTGTCTTGGTCTGGTCCACATAGTTGGATTATACAAGTTTCACTGGTGATAATCCAAAAGACTTTAGGGCTATAAAAATCTTAGAACATAGATGCTGGTTGATTTTATATCTGTTGGTTTTCTGTTCTGAGGTTTCCAGTTATTATGATGACCTCTTCTCACTTGGATGGCTGGGAATTGGCCTCTAGCAAGGGGAAATCTCAACTGCTTAACAGATTCCTGTTCAGCATTTTGACTATATGCTATTCTTAGATATTTTTTTTTCCCATACAAATGAATGATAGAGTCTCAGAGTATGGTATTTACATGTGTGATAGAAAACATCTGGATTCACAACACTGTTATAAAGGCACTTGTACAATTTGCAAAGTAAGAAGGTACCCTTGTTGAAATAGAGGATACAAAATACAATTCTGATAAAATGATTAAAATTTTACTATATTTCAGTATATGTATTAGAAAATGAGTTAGATTTTATGTGTCCCGAAGTTCTACAAAATCACCAAGATTTGAAAGAGTTTCAAACCCCATAGAAATCAAACCTCTTTATAATATATATTTTTATATATATAAAAGTGATGAATATAGAAATATAAATTTATGTTTCTGAGATATACTATTTCAAAAAGATGGAGGTTTATTGAAGATTATTGAAATATTAAATATTGAAATAATTTTATTTTTAATAATATTAGTCTGTTTATTAAATTATTAATGGTATGAAGGAACAACACTTTGGTTAAATTTCCTTTGAGGCAACAGCTATATGAGTAACCAGGATGAAGGATATTGAAGCATAATATGTCACTCGAATTGCTGCAGGTCTGCCAAGAAAAGCTGCTAGTGTAGTTTTAAATTTGTACAGGCTGGAAGTACCAATTTTGCATGCATTGCAGTACATTTTCACATACGAATGTGTTTATTTATTTATGACTTTTTATTACTGGTATTTTTGAGTGAGTGCACTCTGTCTCCTGTACTCTAACGCTATGTGAAAATGACATGCAAGGTTCTCTTACTTTTCCGAATTAGATAAAGTGTAAATCTTATGACTGTTTATGAAAAGGTGCTGCTTGCTACACTCCAAGGAAATCCCATAACAAGACTATTCCAGTCATGTACTGCAGTACCTTAGACACACTTCTGGAACTGGAATTCAGTGGAGTTGGTTACCAACGTCCCTGTAACGTATGTATGCTTCACACTAGAAATTCATCAGATCAGCGTTTTATGTACCATATAATCACTCCCAATCTGACCTGGTCCAGATGAACTCCTGTACTACAGTGAAGCAAGCAACTCTCATCTTCCCAGGAAGATACTGTGGAAAATGTAGCCCAGTGAGTATGATTTTTTCACTAGAAGGATAATGCATGCTGACAGTACAGGGAGTCAACAATGCACCAGGACTCATGCTGGCCTGATCTTGTTTTAGCTTGTTTTGGCTGTCATAACTGTTCCTTAGCAGTCAGCTGACTATTCCCTAACCTGTCGTGGCTGATGCCCTGGGAAAAAAAATATATATAGTAAGGTAAAAGAAAGACTTAAATAGCCACTTCACAACTAACAGTAGCCCTTTGTGTCAGCTCAAACTGGGGGAAGCTATTTTGCAGCTCTCAAACTTCAGCTGGACACCAATGGGAAGGAAGTGTACTGTGACAAGAAAATATAAAAATAAATCCAAATATGTCTAAGTCTGAGGAAGAAATTATTACCATAAAAGAACTCAAGTGAAGACAACACAATGTAACCCTGCTCTACAGGGAGACTGCTATTGTCAGTCTCAGGTGGGGTACAGAAGGACACTGACATTGTGAGCATAACACCAGGGAAAAGGAATTAATACTTGAGAGGCATTTTCTAAGGAAAAAACAAACAACAACAACAAAAACACTCTTTAACTAATTTTAATGAGACTTTTCTCTGAATTTATTAATTAATATGGGTTATTAGACTATTAAATCATTAAATGAAGTTCCTAGTTCTAGGTTCCACATATATGGTGTGTTCTCTTACCCTGTAATATTTGTGAGTGGAACAGCAGAAATATCAAAAAGATGCAAAAACTCCACATTTTGCATTTCATTTTATTCCTCACAGATTATATTCATTTTCATAGAATGCTATTTAATTGACAGACTAGACTCTTTTTTTTTTTTTTTTTTTTTTTTTTTTTAAAGAGATGCATTAGAGAGTGTTTTGCTCTGTTTTATTTCTGGATCATTTTATTTTTGGATTAAAAAGAAATGTATGCATAGTTTTTTTTTTTCCTCCTACATAAATGTTAAATTATTTAATAAACATTTTTACACTAATCTGTTTGCAACCTCTTTTTAACAGCAAGCAAATGATGAATATTAAAAATCATAGATGAGGGAAGAATTCTAATAATATCAATGAAAGCTGGGACTAGAATTCTTTTATCACAACTTTACTAATGTCAGTACCTAACTGACATAACCTAATTATGTGTCTAACATAATTCCCAATAATGTACATGGAATATTCATTATTTTATGATATTATGATTATTTATTTTATATATATTATGATTATTTAAAACCTAAGTTACAGGTAGAAAATAGTCTACTTCTATTGACATTAAATAAAGATTAACCTCTGGTATTATCAATGAACTCTGGCAAAGCAAACATATATTTTTTTTTTCACTTCCATAATTGTTCAACTAAAACAATGATTATCATTGTATTATTAACAATAATGATAATAATTATATTTTATCTTTAAGATACTGTTAATTTCAGTGAGCATTAGACTCACAGACATTTCTGAAAATCCCATAATATGTTGTTCAGTCTGTCTACTGTGGTACCTGAACAGATTTCTATGAGATTGCGCTTGAAGAATACTGGGTTCTGATCTGTTCTCCTTGTAATGTACATACATTTATCATTAGAAATTCATTAAACAAAATACATGCTTAGCAATGCCAACTGTGATAAGAACCATGTCCTACACGAGTTCTCACAGTAACAAAATCATTGGTGAAGTAAGAGTCAGACAACACCATGTTTTCCCTCTCTGTGGTCTTGGATTCATTTCTGCAGAGGGAGATATCTTCATTTAACCATTTTACCATGTTGTGGATAACTTGGGAATATTCAACACAAACACCTTAATCACTGTATAAGAAAAAAAGATGGAGAAGGAAAAGAAGGAGAAGCCAACATGAACTCACGACCTGTTAAATGATTCACAAGTGACATATATATTTGTAATTTTTATATATAAAACAGATCTGCACCTGAGTGTCTCAGATAGGACAGTTGGCAGGACAGCTTTAAAGTGACTCTGACACCAGCTTTACAGGAATTATAGTACAGCATACCATAAAAAACACCCTTTGCATATATTATAATTGGCAATAGGAAGATGTCTTTCAGTGTCTATGTGCACACCTAAATATCTTTTAAGATCTACCTCTGTACATCTTTATTCTGTGAATGATTATGATGTCATACTACTCTTAGGGAGAGTAAGTGTTTACAGGAACAGTACCAATGTTATTAGCAAAGTTATCAGCAAGAAAAGATGCCATCTGCAACACTGCAGAAAAATGGTCATGTTATAAATGTCTGTAGATTTTTTTTTTTTTTTGGGGGGGGGGTGAAAGGATGTTTGTTTGTTAACATAACAATTATTATTATTATTATTATTATTTTCCCCAAAAGACTGTTTTTGACTGACTAAGTTAGGAACTATTACTTAAAATCCTTCATACCTCACAAGAAAAATAATAATCTGAAAAATGCTATGTAATAATTCTGTAATGTGATTGTAGTAGTTGATGACAATTCTAAGAAAATTATATTGTTATATTTATATTTATGAATAAACTTTTAATCCCTACTGAATTACTGTATGCAGAGTTAATAGCATAAATTATCAATAGTTTTTATGTCAACTATCTAGAAATCTGGGCAGCTTGTTACAACCAAACTTTCCTTTAAATTATTCATTACCACTTACCTTTCTTCACTTAGAGCAGTCGCTGAAACCTCATCACTTCCTATAATATTGTAAAAAGATCTAAAAATAAAAAATAAAAAAATAAAAAGAAATAGTTCCATATCTAACTGGAACAATTAATAAAATATTTATTTTTCACAAATTAAAAAATTAAGCAATGTTGTCAAAAAGTGAAGAAAAGTTAAAGAAAAAAAAAAATAAAGAAAAAATAATATCCTTAAGGAGGAATATTTGAATTTCAGTTTCCATAATATTTTAAATCTACATTGGATAAAATGAATTGTTTTAGTTAAATATTCAAGGATTGTGATTTTGAAGAAAGTGTACTATTCGTAGACTCAATGCATCATCAAAATAATAGAGAGAAGTTTTAATATTGACATATAGACTTATACTTGAATGTTAAGCTATTTTTGCCATCTCTATTTGTGTAAGAATGTTGCTATCATAGGTAAGAGTACTAAGAAATGAGTTACTTGGAGATATAGACTAGATACAGTGTTAGACCTAAAACACTGGGGGGGGGGGGGGGGGGGGGCGTAAAATAAAAAATAGAAGAGTACCAACCAAATCCAAGATATGGATTTCTAAAAGTGAGTCACAAAGAGAGATTATTGTATTTTTGTTTGCTACTTCAGAGAAATCCTTGATCTGAGTTAGACACATGGCCTTAATTGAGTGCATAGTTTTTATTTTTGATATATAGGACATATTTCAAACAAAAGTATGTTCATTTCATTGTAATCTTTATGTTCAGAATATTAGCATGAGGAAAGTACTCTGAAAACAAAGCTAAGAGGTTTCAGAGTAGATTGGATTACTTCTGACCAACGTGGGACAGGACCTGAGTAAAAGTGTCCATGTTGTTAACTATAAAGTGCTATAATCTGCAATTCATAAAATATATTCACTGATGTTGTTTCGTAATTCATACCACATACAAGGAAATGCACCCAGATGATTCCTAAGGATAGAGAAATTGTTGGAAAAGAAAGAGCATTTCTTATTGGATCAGAAACAGAAGGAGAAATTTTGAGTGAATGTTAGAGTAGGTACTTATTTGTTCCTATCCTGAAGACTTTAACTTTAACATGCAAAGTTAAACAAGAAGACCTAGCAGGAAATGACTAGGATTTCTTTGCAACGGGTGACTTCCTGTGGTGGTTTTACTCGGGTGGGCGGCCGAGCTCCACCACAACTGCTCTTTCCCTCCCCCTCCTGAGACAGGAACGGGGAGAAAATACAATGAAAAGAGCTCAAGGGTTGAGATAAGGATGAGGAGATCGCGCAGTAATTATTGTGACGGGCAAAAGAAACTCTGCGTAGGGAGATAGTAAGATTTATTGCCTATTGCTAACAATCTAGAGAAGCGAGAAACAAAGGAAAGAAACCAAAAGCACCTTCCCCCCCATCCACACTCTTCCACCTCCTCCCCCCGAGCGGCGCAGGGGAACGGGGGAATGGGGGTTATGGTCAGCCTATAGCGCTTCTTCTCCGCCGCTCCTTCTCAGTCACTCTTGTCCCCTGTGCTGTGGGGTCCCTCCCACGGGATGCAGTCCTTCCTGAACTGATCCAGCGTTGGCTACCCACAGGCAGCTGCTCTTCAAGAACTGCTCCAGATATGGGTCCATACCACGGGGTCCATCCCTCAGGAGAAAACTGCTCCAACCTGGATCCCCCACGGGCAGCAGCTTCTGCCAGGTCACCTGCTCCTGCATGGTCTCCTCTCCACGGGCTACAGGTCTGGCCAGAAATCTGCTCCAGCAGGGGTCTTCCACAGGCCGCAGTCTCCGTTGGTGCAGGTCCACCTGCTCCACCATGGTCTCCTCCATGGGCTGCAGGGTGGAACCCTGTTCCACTGTGGTACTCCACGGGCTGCAGGGGGACAACCTGCTTCACCATGGTCCTCACCACAGGCCGCAGGGGACTTCTGCTCTGGCGCCTGGAGCACCTCTCCCCCTCCTTCTTCACTGACCTTGGCACGTGCAAGGCTGTTCCTCACTCCTCTCACTCTCCCAGCTGCTGTGTGTGGCGCAGCGTTTTTTTCCCTGTCTTAAATATGCTCTCACAGAGGCGCAAAACAACATCACTAATTGGCTCAGCTCTGGTCAGCAGTGGGGCTCTTACCAAACATGGGGCAGCTTCTAGATCTTTCTCACAGAAGCCACCCCTATGGCCCCCTGCTACCAAAACCTTGCCACATAAACCCACTACACTTCCTTAACAAATAGACCATAGAATAATGTACTCCTCATGTTCCATTTTAAGCCCTTCTGGACAATGTCTTAGACTCAGTAAAATAGGTGAAAGTACTCCCAGTTCCTGTGAATTGCCTCTACTCTGGAATGTTAGTGATGAAGTGAGCTAGAGCTAGTGACAGAGAAAAGAACTGTATACAGATTAATTGTTTGATCATTGAGCTCTGAGCACCACGGCTGTCATGTATACATATACGTATACCTATACACAAACACATACACATACACGTTTTTAAGTGAAGTCCTCTGTATTTCACAGGGATCCCAATAAAGCCCCTCACAGGATTCAGGAAAAAGTGTAATTGAGTATAGCTTAGTATCAAGATCCTTAGTCCTGTTAAAACTGCAAAAGAGCCAACCAAGAATAAGCAGACAGCTGTGAACAGGAAAATAGACAAATGATGTTTGAGACCTTACAAATTCTTATCACTTAAGCCCCATTTCCTGTACCTCTGTTCTAAGTAGATCCTACCCCAAGGCATATCATTATCTATCCCCTGATGTCAAAGTTTCTTTTCAGATTTCTACAATTCTTTCTACTTTCTGCTTTACATTTGCTTTAACTGATTTAAAAGTAGAGAAACCATTTTAAGTATGAGATAATGCATATGGAATCAATGCATATGAAATCAGTTGGCATAAAACATGGAAATGATGACACATTCCTTAGAGGGGCTGAAGGTTAATAGCTAAATTAAACATATTTTTTCTTGTCATAGTAACATGGGGAAAAGAAGGCAGTACCAAAAACTGGATAAAAATCAATGACAGCATCTTTTACTGAGATAGCCAGAATCTTCCCTGAACATTTATTATTATTATTATTATTATTATTATTAATTATTATTATTAAAAAAGAGAAGCAGATATTTATATTATATGTTGAGGGAGAATCAAAGTATTCTCAGTGCTCTGTTATAACATCGTAATTATGATTGACAATGAATTTCTTAACCATGGTAGTCAAAACCTTACCTCCCCTCCCCCCCCCCCCAAAAAAAAGAGTAATAATAAATAAATAAATAAATAAATAAAAAACAGATAAAGATATTTTATTTATGATGATAATATAGAAGAAGACCCTTACCCGTGCCTCTTCTGGATTCCAGTATATGTCCCTCAACTACTGTGATGTCTGCAAGAAACATCAAATACAGTAGTGAACCTATAACCTGTTATGTGCAGGTACCAACAATGGAATATTGTTTTCAGCTAAACTACCTGCATGTGCCAAAATATTTCTTCCTTGAAGACAAAAATATAGTTTTTGTCATAGGTAGAAATAGCAATATATATGCATATATTTATTCATGGATTAAAAAAAAAAATCTGATTCATAATATTGTATCTGTGAAAATAATTATATGCCTTAGTACTGAAAAATTGCCTCATTACATTTCAGTCAGTGTGGCTTTTTCTGAGAATAAAGTTTGAGGAAAAAAATTGTTTTACATATTTGAAAAGTTTGTTGCTTTGTAAGAGGTAGCCTAAGTTTTAAAATAAAGACAAGATATATGTCCTAAATTTGACCTCTAAAAGTTTGCCATTCAATTGTGTTCAGTAGAAATTTTACACTGCTTTCTTGACAGTTGAAAAATAAATTGATAAGAAAGTATATTCTAATAAGTAATAGAGATTTCAACAAGTAATAAGTAGTAGAGATAATCCTTAATTCTAAAAAAAAAAAAAAAGTTTAAAGGTAATTTTAATAGGACATGATGGCCTGCTTAGTGGACAAAGGAAAGGCTGTGGATATTGTTTACTTAAATTTTACCAAGATATTTGACAGTGTTTCCCATAGCCTTCTCCTGGAGAAACCAGATGCTCATGGCTTGGATGGACGTACTGTTCACTTGGTAAAAAACTGGCTAAGTGGCTGGGCCCAGACAGTTGCTGTAAATGGAATTAAATGTAAACAGTGGATGGTCACTAGTGGTGTTCCTCAAGGATCAGTATTGGGGGTAGTCTTGTTTAATGTCTTGGTGAATAATATTGTTGAGGGCATTGAGTGCAACCTCAGTAAGTTTGTAGATGATACCAAGTAGGGTGGGAGTGTTGATCTGCTTGAGGGTGGGAGGACCCTGCAGAGGGTTCTGGACAGTCTGGATTGATGGACCATGTCCAATCACATGGCGTTCAACAAGGCTAAGTGCTAGGTCCCGCCCTTCAGCGTAGCAGCCCTGTGCAGCAGTATAGCCTTGGGGAAGAGTAGCTGGAAAGTTGCCCAGCAGAAAAGGACCTCATCAACAGCCAGCTGACCACAAGCCAGCAGTATGCCCAGGCAACCAGGAAGGCCAATGTCATCCTGGTTTGCATCAGAAATAGCATGGCCAACAGGACTAGGGAAATGATTGTCCTCTTGTACTGGTGAGACCACACCTTGAGTACTGAATTCAGTTTTGGGCCCCTCACTACAACAAGGATACCGAGTTGCTCAAGTGTGTGCATAGAAGAGCAACAAAACTGGTGAAGGGAACTAGAAAACAAGATAAGTGAGAAATGTCTGAGGGAACTGGAGTTGTTTAATTCAGAGAAAAGAAGTCTGAGGGGAGACATCATCAGCGTCCTCATCTTTCAACCTCTGGAAAGGAGGTTGCAACAAGGAAGGTTTTGGTCTCTTTTCTCATGTGACAAGTGATGGAGTGTGAGAAAACCAACTCAAGTTGTGCTAGGGTGTGGAATAATGCCAGGCTTGTTGGTGCTGAAATACCGAGTGACTGTAAATCAGCAGAGGATTGCTGAGACTGGGCTTGAGCAGGAATGTGACTTAAATAACATGCAGATCTTGCTCATCTGGCCAAAATATAGGACAGTTGTTGGACAGTGGGCCCAAGAACTACAACAAATAAGTGATATCTGGGGTTAGAGGTTAGATGAAAGCCTCACAGCCTGATGTTTTTTCAAGTAAAGCCGGGAAAGCAACCTGTCTCTTTACTGAACATTGGTCTCACCTACCCCTTCCTCTTTACCAAACAATGCAACAAGCCTTGCTGAGAGCCAGTCACATTATAACTGACTCAGTTCCTTCTCTCTCAAAGTATAAATCTGGCATTCAGAAACCTCATTTTGGGGGATGTAGAGGATGAGAACTCCAGTTATCAGACAGGTCGATGGGCCTGGACCTCTCTCCTTTCCAAGCAGGGATTCCTCTTGGTAAGATTTTTGCCTCCAACTCTGTCAGATGTTACCTGGGCAAATATTGATAACTAAAGCACTAAACTATTAACTTGAGCTCATTTATTGCAGTAAGTTAATTCATCAATGGCAATTCCTGATCTGTGATATCTGTCGCCTTAATAAATTACCTGTCTTTTCAACTTTGCAAAACTGTCTTGGTGAAAGTCCTTGGCAGGGCTCTGAAACAGGCAAATGTTGACTCTAATAGTGGCTATATTCATAATCCTTTAGACATAAACCATTGACCAAGTCTGGGACTAGGACTGGATCCAGCTTTACCTAGGCTCCCCTCTGAGAGGGAGTTTAGAAAGCAAGGGGGTCCTTTCTGAAACTCGTGACTCAATGGGAGGGCCTCCCTCAACCACATATCCTTAACATGACACAGGAGTTTTAGATTGGATATCAGGAAGAATTTCTTCACAATGAGTGTTTTTAGGCATTGGAAAGGGCTGCCGAGGGAGGTGATGGAGTTGGAGGCCCCATTCCTGGAGGTATTTGAGACTAAGGGACGTGATTTAGTGGTGGACTTGTAGTCTTAGGTCAATGGATAACCTTGAAGGTTTTTTCCAACCTAAGTGATTCTATGATTTTATTTGTGGTCCTATGTAGTAGGGAAGATTGGTAAGTAAAAGCATAAAGTGATAGGAGAAGAGAGACAGAATGGCAAATTTTTGTAGAGAAAGAAGTTGATTATGGAAGAGGATGGTCAATAACAACAGTGAAGATGGCAAGCAGGCACTAAAATAAGCATGGGCAGGAGCTGGTAAATACATAATAGAAATCATGAAGCAAGTGGACCAAGCATGACACCATGGAAATATCAACAAAGAATCAAAACTGAAATGAATACTGAGAATGGAGAACTGCTATCCAAAGACAGATGACAGCAATAAGGAGAGTGGCAGTCTATCACATCAGACAAACTTCTCTCGAGACCATCAATTGGAAAATATTGTTCCTAAATTTAATGTTTCTTTTTAATTCTAAAAAGTAATTGTGAAACTCACAACTCTGAGCGTCTCCTTCCTTCTGTAATGTTAGGCCAATGGAAAAGTTAACAGCCAATTTATTGCTATAATTTTCTTAATTAGTTCATATGATAAGAGAACTGAAATGCTTATAAAGATCTTAAGTCTGTTGATTACTTTAGAGGGAGATTGCTATTTTTCTATGCTATGATTTTCCTCTATTTTTATGCATAAAAATATACATTAATGAATATTGAAGTTGCAAAGCAATCAGATATAAGGAATAGAAGAATTAAAGGCTGCCTATCCTATAGGAAAACAAAACAAAACAAAAACACAAAAAACAACCGCATAATAGTATTACTATGCCACGTTACATGATGTTTATCTCTCTGGGTGCTGAATTATATTTGCATGTGCAGCTTTTAGTCTTACATTTCCTAGGCATTGTAACGATTAATATTTCAACTTTTGAATTCCTTTAACATGCATACCTACATGGACATACCCTTAACATGCGCATATAAAAACATAATTACTTCAGCTTTAGGCCATTCTCACTGCCCATTAAAATTACTCGTCACTACACTGAATTGTTGACATTTAGAGTAATACTATAACTCAAGAAAAGTAGTATTATTACATCCTGAGTACAGAAATATAACCATAGTCACAGCTTATCAGAACTTTTAATATGATCATTTAAATGTTGTTCTTATACTCTCAGAAAGTCTCTGTTTATTTCTAATGTTTTTCCAATACAAGTTTTTTTTTTCTTTTTTTTTTTCTAATTTAAAAGCAGTTTATTAATTTATTAGAGATCATATTAATTACCCATATATGCCTTGAGAACAACATATATAAATGTTTTCTGTGTGCATGGAAAAGTTCATAAAATGTTGTTAATATTTTTCACCACAATAACAATAAACACTGTTGGTAAAGCAGCTAATGAACAAAGAAACCACACAATTAAATACAGTGGTCTTTTGTGACTATACTCTCTTTTGTAATTGTAAAGTCTATGTACATTTAGAGTTTTATTCCTTGTTCTTTGGAAACTGTTATAGTTTAGTAGGAACTAGCTTTAAATACATTTTGTTCTTTGTACAAGTACTAAAGCTGAGAAAGGTCATATCACTTCCACTTGAGAACTGCATGACTGAATCAGCTATTTTCTGCATGAAGTTTTTACCTAAAACATAAGTTCCTTTGTTTCATCTGATTTCCTGAGTGAATTAAAAGTCTTCAATTATACAAACTGTAAAGAATAGAGTAGAGAAAATTACCTCAGACAGAAATAGATGTATTTTCTAACATAGAGGACTATGTTGCAAATATAAAACGTATAGTGGCATAATACTGGCAGCTGCTGAAACACACGTAGTTGTAAATTATATATGAGCTTGCTTGAAGACTTATTTTGATCTTCATCTATAATCAGTAACCGTCTAAAAAAGATCACATCAGATGTGCATATTTTATAGAATAAATACTACAGATGTGAGGCTAAAGTGTTTTGTTTGTTTGTTTGTTTGTTTGAATACAGTTTATTTTTATACAGTTAGAAATGAAGACAGGAATGCCTGCTTTTTTATTATTATCATTACTATCATTATTCTTTTACAAGGTACCAAAGTTATGTTACTTTATTACTATTTAATAAGGAAAACTATCAAATTATGAAGGTATTTATGTTGTTAATGTGAAATTTTAATTCTTTATGAAACCATACAGAATATAATCCACATTTCTGTTACGCAGTACATTTTCTTCCTTTGCTAGTTTGTTTAATTCTCAAATAGCAAGAAAGTTTAAATTAGTTTGTTTCATTCTCAAATAGCAAGAAAGTAGGTATCACATAGGAAGACTTACCTAGCCCAAATGGTTAGTCTTCCAGAGCTTCCAGAGCATACTGAGGAACACGTGAAGACTTCTCATTCTGGGAAATCCATGCTATATTAAATAAACTAGGCAGCTGTAAATTTTTGATTACTGTAATGTAGGGGCAGAAAGTTTTTTATTCAACCTGTACCCAATTAATTTATTCCTAATCATGATTTAATCTTTTATTCATATTATCTCAAAACAAGTGTATCTTTAAAGTTACACTTATTTAATTGGTCATAGTTTTGTTATTAAAATGATACTTAGAAAATCCTCATCTGGGAGCCTGGCTTATGTTCTCTGTATGAAGAACATACACAGGTTTCTTAAACAATGTCATAGCCAAGGAGGTAGGAGTAATGGGAGAGGGAAGAATGATTGAAAGGGATTACTTTTTTTTTTTTTTTTTTGGGGGGGGGGGGAGAAACTGAGATAAATTTTAATTATTACTGTTGTGCTGCTGATGCTAATATATATATATATACATATATACACACATAATTCCATAGTTTACTAATATTTCCATTCACCGTCACAAATCCTTCTCCTACTCTGGGACCAACACTCAAAGTATTTGGGAAGCGACGTCATGTGCACATGAAAAACAGTTATTCTTGTGGAAATGTTCTCCATAGTCACCTCCATTATTGGACAGAGACTCATTCAAATGTTATTCAAGAGCTTATTTTTAGATGTTCTGAATCCATCCCTAGAGCAGTTGACCTCTCTCCACTGACAGTAGAGGCAACAAGCCTCTCTAGTTAACTTTTGTGAATACCTTTCATCTCCTGAAGACACAAGTAAAAATCTAAAGCTTTAGATCTGAAATTCAGCATTTCAGTACTTCAGAGAATCACAGAATCGTCTAGGTTGGAAGAGACCTCCAAGATCACCCAGTCCAACCTCTCACCTAACACTAACAAGTCCACCACTAAACCATGTCACTAAGGGCTACATCTAAACGTCTTTTGAAGACCTCCAGGGATGGTGACTCAACCACTTCCCTGGGCAGCCTATTCCAATGCCTAACAACCCTTTCAGTAAAGAAGTGCTTCCTAACATCCAACCTAAACCTCCCCTGGCGCAACTTTAGCCCATTCCCCCTCGTCCTGTCACCAGGCACGTGGGAGAATAGACCAACCCCCACCTCTCTACAGCCTCCTTTAAGGTACCTATAGAGAGCGATGAGGTCTCCCCTGAGCCTCCTCTTCTCCAGGCTGAAAAAACCCAGCTCCCTCAGCTGCTCCTCGTAAGACTTGTTCTCCAGACCCCTCACCATCTTTGTTGCCCTCCTCTATACTCATTCGAGCACCTCGCTGTCCTTCTTGTAGCGAGGGGCCCAAAACTGAACACAGTACTCGAGGTGCAGCCGCACCAGAGCCGAGTACAGGGGGACAATCACTTCCATAGCCCTGCTGGCCCCACTGTTTCTTATGCAAGCCAGGATGCTGTTGGCCTTCTTGGCCACCTGAGCACACTGCTGGCTCATATTCAGCCGACTATCAACCAATACTCCCAGGTCCTTCTCTGCCAGGCAGCTTTCTAACCACTCATCTCCCAGCCTGGAGCGCTGCTAGGGGTTGTTGTGCCCCAGGTGCAGGACCCGGCACTTGGCCTTGTTGAACTTCATGCAGTTGGCCTCAGCCCATCGGCCCAGCCTATCCAGATCCTCCTGCAGAGCCTTCCTACCCTCGAGCAGGTCGCCACACGCACCTAACTTGGTGTCATCTGCAAACTTACTGAGGGTGCACTCAATCCCCTCATCCAGATCATCGATAAAGATGTTAAAAAGAACTGGCCCTAGTACTGAGCATTGGGGGACTCCGCTAGTGACCGGCCTCCAAGTGGATTTAACTTCATTCACCACGACTCTTTGGGCCCAGATACCCAGCCAGTTTCTAACCCAACAAGATGTATGCCAGTCCAAGCCATGAGCAGTCAGTTTCTTGAGGAGAACATTGTGGGAAATGGTGTCAAAAGCCTTACTGAAGTCAAGGTAGACCACATCCACAGCCTTCCCCTCATCCACCAAGCCTGTCACGTTGTCATAGAAGGAGATCAGGTTTGTCAAGCAGGACCTGTCTTTCATAAACCCATGCTGACTGGGCCTGATCGCCTGCTTGCCCTGCAAGTGCCGCGTGATGACACTCAAGATAATCTGCTCCATGAGCTTCCCTGGCACTGAGGTCAAGCTAACAGGCCTATAGTTTCACGGGTCTACCCTCCGGCCCTCCTTGTAGATGGGCGTCACGTTTGCTAGCTGCCAGTCGACTGTGACCTCCCCTGATAGCCAGGACTGCCGAGAAATGATGGAAAGCGGCTTGGCCAGCTCCTCCGCCAGTTTTCTCAGTACCCTCGGGTGGATCCCATCCGGCCCCATCAACTTGCGTACATCCAAGTGCTGTAGCAGTCGCCAACCATTTCCTCGTGGATTGTGAGGGCCACATCCTTCTCCCCATCCCCTTCCACCAGCTCAGGGTACTGGGTATCTAGAGAACAACTGGTCTTGCCGCTAAAGACCGAGGCAAAGAAGGCATTAAGCACCTCAGCCTTTTCTTCATGGTTTGTAACTAAGTTTCCTCCTGCATCCAGTAAAGGATGAAGTTTCTCCTTAGTCCTCCTTTTCATGTTAATGTATTTATAAAAACATTTTCTGTTATCTTTAACGGCAGTAGCCAGATTGAGCTCCAGATGAGCTTTGGCCTTTCTAATTTTGTCCATACACATCCTTACAACGTCCTTATAATCCAGATAAACCGACTTAAGTCTGTTGTGCCCAGATTTCAGTCACCTTTCTACAAATATTCACAGTACAGAGGCTGGTACCTGGATTAATTATAAAATTATCTGTAAAGATTTTCTTATAGTTAACATGAGCCCTCTAACTTATAATGTACTGTAATTGTACATTAACTGTATTAATGTACTTTGCCTGTTGAAAATGATCCAGCTCCTGCCTAGTGTACATATAGTGATCTTCATGTGGAACTTTACTAAGAATGCAGTCTTAGTGAGCCTATAAAAGGTTTGATTGAACTGGAGCTAATTCATAGGTAATTCATAATTGTAGGTAATTCATAACTAATTTATAATACAACCCTATGCCATGTCAACAGACAGATATATTACAAATGCTATATATGTATATTTGATTATGTGAAGGGTGTCAAAAGATAGTGAAAAGATAATGTTATTCTGTTAAAATCACTGGCTATGGACCAACTAACCAATTTTGAAGCTTTCCAGAGCATCTGATGGTCATATATGCACCAAATCACTGCCATTCAGAGCAGGATAATAAACCTCATGTTCTGACCATACCAGTGGTTCTACTAAAACTGTGGTTTCAAGCAAGATGAAACAGTGAGCTTAAATAAAAATAAGTGGGATCATGGATGAAAGATGACAAGGAGGATACTAAAAATGAGTGTTTCCAGCGTTTTGGATTCTGTGATGCTTTATTAAGTTTAGGCATGATATCATACTCAGGTTAATTTTCAGTACACAAGCTGTGTTTTACCCATTGTGGGACTCCCAGAACCCTGTGCATAACATAGAATAAGATTGTTTAATATTCCTGATGAAAAAAAATCTTAGCTGGAATTTGGTGCATGTACTCCCAGTGCAGGCTATGTGACATCTAAGAAAATGCACTGAATTCCTCTTATCCATAAAGGTAATTTAAGAACATCTGAAACGTCTTCACAGTTAAGTGTTAGTTTGGACTGAAAAACCCAACACAGTGGGTATTAAGTTCAAACAAGGGATGTTCAGTCCTGTGTTTTTTCCTTGAATCTTAGACACGATGAATTCATGATGAAGTACAAAAATAGATTGTCTCTATGAACTTCATTTTCTTGTGCTGCTTATAAGCCTCAGTCTCTTTCTCTCTTTAGGAGAGAAAGAGACAAGGACAATCTACAAGGACTTTTCTCCGGGTCACAAAGTTCTTGTGATGACAAACTTTTGAGTTTTCTTGACAAACCTGACAATCTTACCCTGAGATGGAAATGCTTTTGCATTCTGTGATTTTTCACTCTACTAAACTCCCAGAAAACATTCTTTATCTTGCCATCAATTTCCTCTTTCTTATCTTATTTATTTCTACCTTTCATTTCCAAAGACTGAATCCATTTCTAGTGAGTGCTTATTGCTATTAGGCTTTGCTTTCTGATTTTTTTCTCCCTTTTTTTTTTTTGAATCACAATGTTCATATCCTCTTTTTAAAATATAGACAACATGCAAACAGATAATCTAGGCAAAGATTAAAAATTCTTGGACATTGACTCTAATATTCTTTCTTCTAAGAATACTTGAACACAAAATATGATGTCCACCAAAGAGAGAGAAAGGAACAAAGAAAGAATTTAAGGTAAGAAGCCTATAGTACAGTTTTCAAATCCAACTTGCAGAGGCAGGGGGATAGTCCCTCATATTTGTAGGCAGACAGATTTTTTTTTTTTTTCTGCAGTTTGTCAACATTTTTCTTCTCATTGTTACTTTTCCTTTTTGTGGTCTTTATATTTTTCATTCAATTTCCCTTTTTCCTTATTTTTTCTTTGATTTTTTTTCCTTTCATCTTATATCTTTTCCCTTAAGCTCATTTTGCTTTATCTCCAGTCCTCTCATCTGTAATTTCATTCATGGAAGTTCTACATTGATAATACCATTCCTCCCAGTTCATCTGTCTACTAGAGCATATATATCTCATTGATTTCCCAGCCATAAGGCTCCCAGTCTGTATTGGGCTCATATGGAAAGGTTTTGGTGTTGAGGGGGCTATAGGGGCATAGCACCTATTAGAAGAGTTCAGAAACTGCCCCATGTTAGATAAGAGCCAGCTCCAGATAGCTTGAAGAGGGACCTGCTGCTGGACCAAGCTGAGCCAATGAGTGGCACTGGTTGTGCTTCTGTGAGGGCAGGCTTAAGAAAGGGAAAAAACTGCTGTGCAACAGCAGCTGTGTGAGAGGAATGAGAAAATGTAGAAAGAAACAACCCTGCAGATATCAAGGTCAGAGAAGAAGTGGAAGGGGAGGAGGTGCTCCAGGCACCGGAACAGAAGTTCCTCTGTGGCCAGTGGAGCAGGCTCCCCCCTTCAGCCCATGGTGTACCACAGTGGAGCAAATCTCCACAGTGCAGATCATGGAGGAGCTCACTGTGCAGTAGGTGGATCTCGCCTGAGGAAAGCGGCAGCCCATGGAGAGCCCCTGCAGGAGCAGACTCCAGTCAGTAACTGCAGCCTGTGCAGAGGATCCCATGGTGGAACAGGTGATCTAGCAGGAAATGTTGCTGATGTGGAACCCATGCTGGAAAATTCCATTCCTGAAGGATGGACCCCATGGTAGATATCCATATTAGAAGAGTGCTCAAAGAACTGCATTCATGGGAAATCCGTGTTGGATCAGTTTGGGAAGGATGGCATCCCATGGGAGGGACTCCACAAAGGAGCAGGGAAGAGAGTGATAATGAAGGAGTGGCAGACATGAATTTTTATGAATCGACCATCATCCCAATTCCCCATTCCCTTGTGCTGCTTGCAGGGAGGAGGAAGAATAAGGTGGATGAGGGGGAAGGTGTTTTTAGTTTGCTTTTAGCTTCTCACTTTTCTAGTCTGTTATTAGCTATAGGCAATATATTACATTAACCTCCCCATGCTGAATCTGTTTTCCCCATAACTGCAATTGGTGAGCGATGTCCCTGTCCTTATCTCAACCTTTGAGACTTTTTTCATCATATCTTCTTCCCCTTTGCCTTTGAGGAGGGGGAATGAGAGAGCAGTGTGGTGGAGCTTACCTTCTCATCAATGTGAAACCACTACATGGTCCAATCAGCACAACCTTAGAAACTCTCTGAGAGGTTAGTTAGTGACAGGAGATACCCTCACCTCACACCCAACCCCATCAAAGCAGTAGCTTTGATTCATTGTTTCCTTTCATGTACCAGTCTACAACATGTACCATTTTGGGTTCAGCAGTCCTAGAAACATGCTGATGAACTGGAAACAGTTCAGAGAAAAGCAATAAAATTATCCAAGTACTGTAAGAAGTGATTTACTAGAAAAACAGCAAATAAATAAATAAATAAATATTTGCAGACTAACTGTTGACTAAATCAGGATACGATAGGTCTATAAATGTTTGAAGGCCAAGTATGGAAAGAAATTATTATGCCTGGAACACATTTACGTATGTGTATGTTATCAACTAACCTTTTAAATTATCTTCAAAACCAATGATACTTCTCCATATCAGTCCATTGTTTAAGCCTCTTTTCTGTCTATAAGGATTTGTGAAGATTTAAAATTGCTGCTTAAAATCCCAGTCATCAGTCTCCCCTCATACACTGGAAAACCTTATTTCTCCCTAGGTGACCTTTTTCCTGATCTTTTAAAGGTGTCTTATACAATCTCTCATATTTATAAGAGCATTAATACATCTTATTCTCCTGACAACATGAAATTACCTTTGTTTAACACTAGCTTTTGTGAAGACATTTACTTTTCTTCAAACTTTCATTAAAACAGTATAAAATTACTTTTTATTTCTTCCCTGTGAATCCTTGGGTATTTCTTCACTGTACTGTGAGCAGTAATATAGTCATTGGAGCTGTAAC
Organism: Anser anser; assembly: GCF_964211835.1. Classification (NCBI taxonomy): domain Eukaryota; kingdom Metazoa; phylum Chordata; class Aves; order Anseriformes; family Anatidae; genus Anser; species Anser anser. Next base: position 173,894,712 of record NC_139720.1, read on the forward strand.
TAAAGCTCAGGTCTCACCTTAGCAGGTAAGTAAAACAAACAAACAAGCAAACAAACAAAAAATAAAAGACTGCAGAACACAACACATTCAGATGATATAGAGTCATATGTGAAATAGGTCCCTTAGACAGAAGAAAGTACTGAATATGAGATACAGAATTCCTGGGCTGAGGCCTCTAACCAGTGAACTAAAACATGGAAAAGATAGGAAATACATTGTATTGTTTTGGTAAAGAACATGTACATACCTTATTCACAATGAATACTGAGGGTAATCTGGAGGTTAGGTTTCTGAGCTCTGAGCAAAGAATCATGGGGATTGTGCTGTCCTTTTCAGATAGTTAACTGCCTGTCATTCTATATAAAGAGCTATTACCCTGATTTTTTACATGTTTATTCTAAGTTAATCACTTAGGTTTCATTCAGAAATAAGAAATATAGATACAGCCTGGGTGATTCATCCAATCTTTAAATAACTGTGTAAAACAGATTAAAAGTATCACAGCTTGGATGAAGGCTCATACAATAGAGAGTTTAGAAAACTACTTCATACAAGATATTTCACTTGTAAATGGCTGAAGTTAGATGAGATGAATTCTAAACAGAGACATTTTTTACATGATTTTACAGTCAATAGAGAGAAAAAGAAAATAAAAAGAAAATAATTATGTAGTATAACTTGTCTCATTTTGAAATAAGTTATTAGAATTTGTGAGATTAAAAATGTCACAACAGTGCCTATTTCTTTTGACTGGATGAACTAAGAAGGGAGTCAAGGTTAATTAGCTTGGATGTAGATGGTTACTCCACAGACATCTCCAATTTCTTATGATATACTCTGCCCTAAAAGACTTCTGATTTAGCAAGAGATGAGATTAGGTTTGAATCTAGCAAAGTTTGCAATGATGATAATAATATTTATGTGTTACTGAATATTACATAGTTTTGGAAGGTTTACCACATCTGTTGTGTAGCATGATGTTAATTGAATCTCTTTAATTCCTGTGAGCAAAGTTGATTATTTTGTGAAATTCTATGCAAACCTGACATTTGTGCTGATCAACTCCTCTAAAGACATTATTTATATCAACGTTTTATATGAAATGTGATCTTCTCTACAGTATGATGGGTCTAGAGGCTTATCTGCACTTCTCCATAATGATAGAATGAAGCATAATGAGTTCATTAATTACTTTTACTGGTGGCTTTTGCTGATATTTTTGCTGCTCTGGTCTACCAGTATTTGTGATTTTGTGATTGTTTCTTTGTTCATTTTCTGAAATTAGTGCAATTAAATGATAAAATAAACAAATAATAAATATTAGACTGAGCATCACCACCGCAGATGATGAAGAGATTGACAGCAGTTTCACAGAGACACTGCAGAGATGAGATTCTGACACCCCCCCCCCCCGCCTCTGTGCCTGGCAAGGTCATGGAAAAGATGCTTCTGGAAGCAATGTCAAGGCACATGCAAGACAAAGAGGTGATCCAAGACAGCCAGAATGGCTTCCCCAAGGGCATATCATGGGTGGCTTGTTATGATGGAGTGACTGCATCGGTTGACAGAGGAAGACCAACCGATGTAATCTACCTGGACATCCGTAAGGCCTTTGACATGGTCCCTCAGTTACAAATCCTAAAGTTCCCCAAATAACTGGTAACCAACATGAGGAGGGACTGTCACTCTCTATGTCAATGACTAGCTGGAGTGAATTGAGCTCTGCCTGGGGATGGATGAGGAGCTGACCAAGAGTTTAAGGGTTAGGATTAAAGAGAAATCAGGGCTAGGTGACATTATAGTGCGGGGCCTGCTACGGGCCACCAGACCAGGAAGAAAAATTGGATGAGGCCCTCTACAGACAGATTAGAGAAGCCTCATATTCACAAGCCTTGGTGTTCATGGAGGACATCAACCACCCTGATATCGGTTGAAGGAAAACACAGTAAGGTATAAGCAAACCAGGAAGTTCCTGAAATGTGTTTATGATAACATCCTTCTCCAAATGATAGAGGAGTATCCTGGTTTTAGTTGGGATAGAGTTAATTTTCTTCATAAGGGCTAGCATGTGTTACATTTAAGATTTAAAATAAGAATAATTCTGATAACAAACCGATGTTTTAGTTGTTGCAGAACAGTGTTTACACAAAGCCAAGGACTTTTCAGCTTCTCATGCTGCCCTATCAGCAAGGAGGCTGGGCGTGCACAAGGAGCTGGGAGGGGACAGAACCAGGACAGCTGACCCAAACAGTCCAAAGGGATATTCCATAACATATGACATCATGCAGAACAGTAAAAACTGTGAGGGTTGGCCAGAACAAGTGGCCACTGCACAGGGATAGGCTGGGCATCAGTCAGCAGGTGGTAAGAAATTGTGTTGTACATTGCTTGTCTTTAATATATATATTATTACTAATAATATTTTCCCCTTCTTCTTCTGTCCTATTTAACCATCTTTATCTCAACCCATGAGCTCTTATTTTTTTATTTCCTGATTCTCTTCCCCATCACACTGTGTTTGATCAGGGTGGAGGGGAGTGAGCAAACAGCTGTGTCGTGATTGGCTGCCTGCTGGGTTAAACTACAAGAAACCATCAAGGAGAGGTGCTATGCTGGACCTCATTCTCACTGACAAGGGGCTTGTTTGGAAGGTAAAGGCCAAATGCAGCCTTGGTTGCTCTGACCATGAAAGGATGGAGATCCTGAGGGCAGCAAGGATCATGCACAGTAAGCTCTCAACCCTGGAATTCAGGAGAGCAGATTTTGGACTTTTCAAGTATCTGCTCCATAGAGTACAGTGGGATAAGACCCTGGAAAGAGGAGGGCAGTAATAAATCCAGTTAATATCCAAGAATCACCTCCTTCAAGCTTAAGAGAGGCTCATCTCCATGAATTAGAAGTCTGTTAAAAATGACAGGAAGCTTGCAAGGCTGAACAGGGAGCTCCTGACCCAAAAAGGAGGCCTACAGTTAGTGGAAGCAAGAAAAGGTAACCAGGGAGGAAGGAATACAGACACTTTGTCTGAGCAGCTAGTGTTCACGTTAAGAAATCTAAAGCCCAGATAGAATTGAACTTGTCCACGGATGACAAAGCCAGCAAGAAGGGCTTCTACAAGTACATCAATCACAAAAGAAAGACTAGGGAAGGTCTGGGCCTATGGCTGAATGAGATGGTATCCCTGGTTACACAGGACAAGGAAAAGGCTGAGATACTGAATGCCTTCTTTGCCTCAGTCTTCACAACCAAGACTGTCCTTCAGGAATCCCAGGTCCCAGAGATCAGGCTGAAAGGCTGGAGCAAGGAAACTACTCTTCAGTGCAATGCACATCAGGTCAGGGAATAGTTGAGCAAACTGGATGTTCATAAGTTCATGATTGCAGAACCACACTCTATAATAGTTACTTTACTGTTTAATAATGATTATATAATTAATATATTCATTTAATATATTTATGTAATATAATATAATGGAAACAGGATGAATGCCCAAAGACTGGAAGAAAACAAATGTTACTCCTGTCTTCAAGAAAAGAAAGGAAGAGGATGCAGGTATCCACAGTCTGGTCAACTTCATCCCATACCCTTTGAAGGTGATGGAGCAGCTAACCCTGGAAACTATTTCCAGGTACATGAAAGACATGAAACTCATCAGGAGTAGTCAGCATGTATTCTCCAAGAAGAAGTCATTCTTGAACAACTTGATAAGCTTCTGAAATGATCAACCTGATGTATGAGTAGTGGATATTATCTTCCTGAAATTCTGTAAGGCTTCTGACAATGTCCCGAGTAAGATCCTCATAGACAAGCTGTTGATGTATGGGCTGAATGGGAAGACAGTGAGGAGGAGTAAAAACTGGTTGAATGATCAAGCTTTAAAGATGGTAACCAGTGTTGTAAAGTCTAGCTGGAGGCAGTAATAAGCAATGAATCACTGGTGTCAGTAGTGGACCCAGTTGTATTTCACATCCTCATTAATGATTTGGATGATGGGACAGAGAGTACCCTCAGCAAGTTTTCACGAGACAAAAGTGGGAGGAGTGGTGGATAGACCAAAGGGTTGTGATGTCATCCAGAGTAACCTTGACAACCTTGCCTGGAGAGGTAGGCTGACAAGGATGTCATGAAGGAAAGTAAAAAGGAGAAGAGCAAAGTCGTTCACCTGTGGAGGAACAACCCCAGACATTAGTACATGCTAGGGACCATCTAACTGGAAAGTAGCTTTACGAAAAAGGCTTTGGGAATCCTGGTAGACACCAAGTTGAACATGTACCTGCAATGTGCCGTTGCCACAAAGAGGGGTTATGGTATTATTGACTGAATTAGGCAAAGTATTGCCAGCATGCGTGGTGGTTTTACTTGGGTGGGCAACCAAGATCCACCTTAGCTGCTGGGGGGGGGGGGGGGGCGGGGGGCGCACAAGAGATGGGGAAGGGACACAGCCAGGACACTTGACCCAAACTGAGCAAAGGGACATAACACATGACTTCATGCTCAGCAATAAAAGCTGAAATAGCTGAACATCTGCCTGTCAATGGGAAGTAGTGAATTAATTTCCTGTTTTTCTTTGCTTGCGAGTGAAGCTTTTGCTTTACCTTTTCTACTGTCTTTATCTCAACCCGTGAGTTTTCTCACTTTTATTTTTCCAGTTCTCTCCCCCATCCTACAGCTAGGGGAGTGAGTGAGGGGCTGTATGGCACTTAAATGCCTGCTGGAGTTAAACCACAACACCATTAAGCAAGTCTTTCCTGCTAAAGCCTTTCCACAATCAGCATCCCAATGTAACAATCCAAGCAGCCATGGATCTTCCTTCCTTTCAGCTCATCCTTATTGATTTCTATATCTTTTCAAAATATTCTTTTAATTAATCCAGTAAAATTACATGCTTTTTTAATTCTTTGTAATGTCACTACTTACTGTGTTTTATGTTAATAATTGAACACAATGAAATTTTTAAAGAAATATCAAAGTGCTCACTGATGAAGTTTCCAAAAACTCAGGTATACACATGTTTACACATAATGACCTTCTGATCTCTAAGACAATTTAGCATGATGTTAAACAGCAATGCATTATTAAAAGTTGAATTTACATTTCATTTAACTTATTACATAGAAATTAAAAACTCTGTTAATAGTTTATAGCCTTTTTCTTAATACCAGTCAATTTCCATCTCTCATCAGTCACAACTGCATATTGACAAGCTCATGATAAAATACAGTCAATACAATTCTAAATTTGTGGTATTCAGGATATTAAAGAATATGATGAAATTAATTAAAATACATTAACCCATATATTGCCTGAAGTCCTTGAGATATTACCTGGAAACAGGCTTAGATTTTGGTATGCAAAATCTTCTATCTAGCAGTTAAATTAGACAATATAAGGTGGAATTAAAAACTCATCTTTTTTTTTTTTTTTCTCCCAAAATTCCATTAATAGAAATAGGTTCTAGTGTGTGTGTGTCTTTGTGTTAATAATTACAGATGAAAGCAGAATACTTTAAATTTTCTGTCTCTCCCTCTCCCTTTCTCCCTCTCTCTTTCTCTGAAGGCTATCATCTGCAAATCTTCTAACACCATTCCTGAAAAAATTCTCCTCTTCCTCATCCATCTTTGATTTTTTTTTTTTTCTGGAGGGATAAAAGCAAGGTTTTCATAAGGCTGAAGATATCAACAAAAACCTTTATTTGTGCTTGCACTATTTTAAATTTCCTCTGAAAATAACTTTCTGAAAAATTATGAGACCAATCCCAATAGTTTAAGACATTTTAATAATTTTCCATAGAAGAATGCAGATGTGATGATGAGACTGCAACTTTTCCTGAATGTATTGTTGTAGTTTAATTCTAGAGAAGGGAAAAGAATTTCAGGATCCTAAATTTCATTGTTAAATGTGTCCATTATGCCCCATGAATATTCAGCAAGTCATAGACTTGAATTTATTAGGTGGGGGTACATCAATATAGGAATTTAAATTCACTTCCTGAAAGTAAATTAAATGGCCAGATATATGACTACACATAGTAACATCAGATTTTGATTTTAAAGGGCAGCATTTCCTATCAGCTACTACTAAAATGCTGTACAAATTACATAACATTTTAAGAAAGGAAAATAATTCCATAGGCTCCAGGAGTACCAGCAGCATCTAATACAGCTAATAGACATATTAAAAGTATTGGAACTGAAATGTACTCATGTTTCTACAGATTACCAAGGCAGCAAATCAGTTCTAGACATATGGGACAGACATGCAGTGTAATTTTGAGATTCCCTAACTTGTCTGAAACATCTGCTTGAAATGGACAGATATAATGCAGGATCCACGATAGCTGTGCATGCCATAAATTGGCAGGTTAGTAGCACAAGTATTGTGTTGTGCTTATGTAAATAAGCTGAATCATGTCTTTAATATCCTTTTAAGTGTAATGGAATATTGTCCCTGTCATTCCACAGTCCATCTTGTCTTTTGTCAAGTCTGTGTGCCCCGGACAGGTGACTTAGATTCTGTATATTACTTGGCTTCCAGCTTTTACTCCAGAAGAGCACAAGTGTTTCATAACCATGTCATACCTGCCATCTCTGTATAAATATCTGAGATATCCTATATTGTCTTAAGTGGCACTAGATGTGTATGTGGAGGCAGCTGAATATCATCTGGGTTTCTGCATATCTTATGGTTACAGATGTCATCCCAGGGAGAGATGAAAATCCTTTCTGACTTCCATGATTTCATTGAATACCTCACAATGCCTGCAATGGGTGTTAGAAAAAAAAAGCTAGATTGCATACAAATATTATGGCTTGAGTCTTTTTATCATATATAGATGGCATGGTTTAAGATTCTGGTCTGAGGTGTTGTAGGAGTGTACTGCCCCCTAACCTGACCTTTCACTGATAACCCTGCTTGGGCACTAACCATCAGTGGGAGCCATGATAAATGCATCTGGTCATCATAGCTGAACCAGGGTCAAGGTAGATTTAGGGGAGATAGAACCAAAAGCTAACAGAGTATGCATCAACAAAATATGCTGGTATGCAAATATGACTAGTAGTCAATCATCTTACAACATAAATAGGGAATATCCCAGAGCCCATTGAACTCTCCTGTATTTCCTGTACAAGGATCTTACCCTTGAGCAGGAACATCTCTCAAGGTTACTCCTCAAGGTCTGGAGATTCCTTACCTGAGACAGACACTTGATAAAAGCCAGATTTGGATAGGGTCTTGGCCAACCTGATCTAGTGGGTGGCATCCCTGCCTATCGCAGGAGGGTTGGAACAAGATGATCTTTAAGGTCCCTTCCAACCCAAACCATTCTATGATTCTATGATTCTATAAGTGACTAAGAGTTAGATGGTTGAAACTTCTCAAGCAATTTGCTAAGCATACTGAAACTTTGTAATCTTAAATAAGTGATATAAGGATTGACTGTGCATGTAATCCTTTAGGCATAAACCCTGAAGTCTGGGATAGGATACGGGGATTGGGATAAGATTTAGTTGTGTATAGACTTCTCGGAGCTTGCATGGCAAAAAGAACACCATTCTGAACCTTGTGACTCAATGTGAAGGTCTCCCTGATATTTTATAATACAGTAAATAATTGAGTGAATTTACCATCACAAATCCTGTTAATGTCCCATTTGCCATTATAATTTTGTTAAATCATTGTCTTATTCATGATTAAACCCTGCTAAATCACTATTTTCATAAAAAAAAAAATAAATTGTTGCTTCCCTGTTATGAAGTGAAGTGCATAATTCCTTTCACAACAGTTACATCACTTCTGACTGCTGGGACCAAGAGGACATAAATCTCTCAAGAATATTATGTTATCTCTGTTGTATTTGAATGCCCTTCATGAATGCTGTGGTCTCCTTAGAGTATCTTATGCAGTACTAGATATCTATTTGTGTCCAACTGAATTAACTGTTATATTTGGATAATACTTAGGTGACTGTAACTTGTAGCTGTATATAATCTGTATATTATTCTATTTGTTTAAATCACAAGTTCAACTTCCTTTTTTTACCAGGCAGAGAAATATTTACAAGAATTCAATACAATGTTCAAACCACTGTTTATATTTAATATTAAAAAAGCGTTGTTTTAATTTAATATTGTAACATACACCTTCTTCTGATCAAATTGTACAGCAGCAAAATAATTAGTGTAACAAAAAAGACACCCATAGAACAATTTTGTTAAACATTTACAGCTATTTTTAATTGTCATTTGGAAAAACAAACAAACAACTGTTGAAATTCTGAAATCATAAACTTTAGGTGATGCAGATGGGGTCAAATTTCCATTTTCTTTATGGCAAAAAGCTCAGTGTAAGAGAGAAAATACTGCCATTTCTCTGCATTATACCAACATTCTCAAAGCTTTTAAACTAATATTTCTTTAATAATTCAATACAGGATCTCACCACTTTACATTTTTGAAGATATGATATGTTGAGTATGAATTTTAATGGTATTATAGCAAGAATCCAAAGCACAAATTTCTTAGTTTTTGTCATCTTGATAAGCACAACTATTTTCCACAGATGAGAAAAAAAAAAAAAAGAAAAAAAAAGGAAAAAAAAAAACGTTTTCTATCAATAGAAAAGGGAGATTCAATTTATTTATTGCTGACTCTGGTGACTACAACAACGCATGAACAATTGTTTATAGCATGTTGTTTATAGCATAGTATATATTTGTTTAAAGATGCAGTTTTAAGGCTTTTTGCATCAAAACACAAGTGAAAATATGTCAGAGGATATAAAAATATAACTGGTTAATTTTCACAATGGGTTTCAGAAATGTAAATAAAATTACAATAACAAGGTAAACAGAGTAATTTAAAATCTTAGACATTTTTTTTCAGATCCCATCTGTCATTCTACTTTTTTTATTACAGGAGGTCAATGTATCCTTGGCACTTATGTTTATTTACACACATAAATATCCAGAGTAACTCCATCAAAATCAAATGTACTACTGTTGTAAAATTTAATTGAAACATACTATATCCCATAAAAATATTTTACTTTATACATGGGTCTCAAGCAGTTAAACAGACCACTATATTAATTTGTTAGGATGCACTGTAGAAGAAAACAAGAAGAATTTTTCACAGCCACTGGTAGAAGAGATTCACTGATTATTTCAGACATGGCAAGTCTATCTACGGTTTTGTGTATTATGTCATATACAAAGAGGAGATCACATGTATAACTCTCAGTTCTGTTAGAGAGCTGGTGAACAGAGCAGTGAGGCAGATGCATGTGTCTAGCATGTACTTTCTAAAATGTCTAAAGCAATGAAGTATATAGCTTTCTAAGAGAGAGAGGAGTAAATCAAATCTCTGGGCTACCAGCTACCAGCAGGGAAATGCATAATTTTGGGGTCTGCTGTCATTTATACTGTACTTCACAGATGTTGAGTAAGCAGTATTTTACCAAAACTTCAAGGGAAAATAAGACGCACACACCCAAAAAAAAAAAAAAAATGCATAGCTATAATGCACACTAGAGCTATGACCTGAGTGCAGAATTTTGCTTTGAATAATCTAATAAATCATGTTGTTCCGTATGTTATTTAGGTGTCAGTAGATCTTCTCAGAAAGGTACAGTGTTTTGCCACACTTGGTTATAACACTAGACTTACCAGCAACAGCCTTAGCAACATTGCCACCTACATCAACGAACTGATCTGGGGGATCTCCAAAAAACAAATCAACCTCTGTCATTTTTTTTTCTTAGACCCTGAGGAACAGATCAAAGCTAACATTAGAGAAAAAACATGAGAATGGGAAATGTGACTAATATCTGGTTGCTATTGAAAAGAGATTTTGAACAGTGATATTGATCTGTATGTTCAGTTTTTCTTCACGTGAAAGATGAGATTGGTCTTGACATTTCTAGGTCCACAAAATTAATCACATTCAAAACAAAATAAAACAAAACAAACAAAGCAAAAGGATAATGATAGAGTACAGCTGAGAATAGAAACTTGGTCATTAATTTATCCCTTAAGTTTTAGTTTGTAAGATAATGTCTAGGCTTGTTATTTAAACTACCACACAAAGAGTTATATAGTATACATAAGTGTAGTCACTACATACAACTTACATTTAGACAGAAAAATAAGTAAAGCCATTGCTCATTATGTAACTGGACTCTTATGTTAAGACTTATTTATAGCAAACATGTAAAGGAGCAAACATAAAAAGATGTTATCAACTAATTAAAACTTAACTCCAGCTCTCAAAATATTAAAAGAATGTATGTTTCTGAATGCATTAAACATTGTTCTCATTTTGTAGTTATGATGGGTTTTACCCCAAGGTCTAGTCCTTGTTATAGTACTGAATTCTATCAGAGGAACCACCAATATTCACTGTGAAATTCATGACAAGAAGAGGTGAACTTATGTTTTCATAAAATTTAGTCATTCTTAAGGATTCTCACAAGAACTACTGAATGAAATATTTAGTGAGGTACTTCTGAAATAACAAATTAAATACTTAAAAACTCATATAATAGCCAAGAAAAAACAGACAAACAAACAAACAAACAAAACAAAACAACAACATAATATCAAAGGCTGTCATAATAACATAATATCATTGCTGTCAGTAGCATAATGCTTTTCTTATTATATAAAATAAGTGCATAGAAGAACAACATTAAGTGAATGTTGAATTGCTGCTGGACCTAATACTAACAAACAGAGATGGCCTAGTTGGAAATGTGAAGTCTGAAAGCAGTCTTGGCTACACTGATCAAGAGATATTGGAGTTCTTGATCCTGTGAGGAGAAAGCAGGGCAAAAAAGTAGGACTGCAACCCTAGATTTCAAGAGAGAGAATTTTGACTGCTTCACGGACCTAATTGGAGGAATCCCCTGGGCCCTAGAGGGAAGTGGGCCCTAGTTGGGCCCAGGAGAGTTGGCTAATATGCAGGATCTGTGCTCAGGATCTGTGCGTCCCTACAAGAAAGAAATCAAGCAAGGGAGACAGGAGACCTGCGTGGATGGGAAAGGAGCTCTTGGGAAAACTTAAACAGAAGAAAAAATCATACTTGATATGGAAGAAGGGACAGACCACTTGGGTGGAATATGGGAACATTGTTAGAGAATGCAGGGATGCAATGAGGAAGGCCAAGGCCCATTTAGAATGAAATATGGCAAGGGTTGTGAACAACAACACGAGGGGCTTCTTCAAATACATCAGCAGCAAAAGGAAGGCTAAGGAATATTATTTAGACAAACTAGCCACCCACAAATCTACAGGTCCCGATGGGTGCTGAAGGAGCTGGTGGATGTGACTTGCTGGGCCAATTTCTGTCATTTATCAGTGGTCAGGGTCATCCAGAGATGTCCCTGAAGACTGGAGACCTGCTAATGTGACACTCATCTATAAGAAATGTCATACGGAGGACCCAGGAAACTACAGGCCTGTCAGCCTAACGTTGGTGCCAAGAAAGGAGATGGAACAGGTCATCTTGAATGCAATCACACAGGATATGTGGGACAGCCAGGGGATCAGGCCCAGTCAGCATGGGTTCATGAAAGGCAAGTCCTGCCTGATCAATCTCATCCACTTCTATGGCCAGGTAACCCCCCTGGTGGACGAGGGAGTTGCTGTTGATGTAGTCTACCTAGACTTCAGCAAAGTCTTTGACACAGTCTTCCACAGTATTCTCCTGGAGAAGCTGGCAGCCCATGTGTCCTGGTTCCAGTTAGGACAGAGTTAATTTTCCTCATAGTAGCTGGTAGGGTGCTATGTTTTGGATTAGGATGAGAAGAGCGCTGATAACATGCTGATGTTTTAATTGTTGCAGAGCAGTGCTTACACCAGGCCAAGGACTTTTCAGCTTCTCGCTCTGTCCTGCCAGCGAGCAGGCTAGGGGTGCAGCAGGAGCTGGGAGGAGACAGACCCAGGACAGCTGACCCAAACTGGCCAAAGGGGTATTCCATACCATCTGACGTCATGCTAAACAATATATAGGGGTGGCTGGCTGGGGTAGGGGGCCGGCTGCTCAGGGATAGGCTGGGCATCGGTCAGCGGGTGGTGAGCAATTGCATTGTGCATCACTTGTTTTCTTACACATCATTATTATTAATACTATTATCATTATCACTATTATTATTATTGTTATTATTATATTCCTGTCTTAATAAACTGCATTATCTCAACTCACAGGCTTCATTTTCCTGTTTCTCTCCCCCATCCCAGAGAGGGAGGGGGGAGGGTGAGCGAACGGCTGTGTGGTGTTTAGCTGCCAGCTGGGTTAAACCACAACACCATGGCTTAGACAAGTACACTCTTTGCTAGGTTAAAAACTGGCTGGACAACCATGCCCAGAGAGTAGCTGTGAAAGAAGTGAAATCCGCCTGGCAACCGGTCACCAGTGGTGTTCTCCAGGGGTCGGTGTTGGGGCCCATCCTCTTTAATATCTACTGATGATTTGGATGAGGAAATTGAGTGCACCCTCAGTAAGCTCGCAGATGACACCAATCTGGGGGAAGTGTTGATCTACTGGAGGGTAAGAAGGCCCTGCAGAGGGACCTGGACATGTTGGATCAATGGGCAGAGGCCAATGGACTGAGGCTCAACATGGCTAAGTGCAGGATCCTGCAGTTTGGCCACAATAACCCCATGCAACACTATAGGCTTGGGGTAGAGTGGCTGGAAAGCTGTGCAGAGGAAAAGGAACTGGGGGTGCTGATTGATGCTCGGCTGAACATGAGCTGGCAGTGTGCCCAGGTGGCCAAGAAGGCCAAGGGCATCCTGGCTTGTATCAGAAATAATGTAACCAGTAGGACCATGGAGGTAATTGCCCTTTACTCTTCTCTGGTGAGGCCTCACCTCTAGTACTGTTTTCAGTTTGGGGCAGAAAAGAGGGGAATTATCACCTTCCTTTTCTTGCTGGGGATATGTTGCCTGATGCAGCCCAGGATATCATTAACCTTGTTTGCACTATGAACACAATGCTGACTCATGCATTTTGTGTATACCAAGACATCCAGGTCCTTTTCTACCAGGCTGCTATCCATCTGTGTTGACCCGAATATGTACTGGTGCCTGGGGTTGTTCCTCTGCAGGTGAAGGACTTTGCAAGTCTTGTTGAACTTCATGAGGTTCCATTTTTCCATTCTGTTGAAGTCTCTCTGGATGACAACACAACCCTTTGGTGTATCTGTCTCTCCTTGTTTTGTGTCATATGCAGTCTTGCTGAGGGTATGTCATCCAGATCAATAATGAAGGCATTGAACAGGATTGGACTTGGTGTTGACCTCTGGGTTACACCATACAATTCAATGATCACAACATAGACTGCTAATTGTACTTGAGATATTTTAAGGTACTCAAGTCATGTATGTGGAAATGACAAATGTGACCCATGATTCAGGGATATCCTGCCCCTACTGTAGTATTGGCTGAAAGCCAGGTGAGATAACACTGATTATTTCAAATGATTCTAGACACTACTGTCTGTGCAACTAAGACCCAACTGTGTCTTGAATGTCAGTCTGAATTCAGACCCAGACTATAGACGTGTAAAATTAGTCATCCACTTTTAAAAGTTATCATTTAAAAGATAGAGATATGTTTTTAAATTTCCATTATATTCAATGGAGACCTAGTTGTGGATTCAGTTGCTTAAATATAGTCATTTTTATAATATGGTATGACTTAGTGTGTCCTGTTGGATTCTCGGATACTTGACCAGAAGAGTGAATATCTGCCATAAATCCTGTGACATAAATGCCAGGCTTAAGGACTGTGGTGGTTTTTACCTTGCTGGGCAGCTCAACTCCACCACAGCCACTCTCTCATTCGCCCTCCTTAGAAGAAGATCCCATAGGCTGCTGCAGGGAAAATTAACTCCATCCCAGCTAGACCCAGCACTGGTACATATCTCAAAAACTTAGAAAGCAGAAATAGCACTTTAAATAGCACTTTTTGTTGTTGGTGGTGGTTTGTTTGTTTGGTTTTGTTTTGTTTTGTTTGTTTAGGCAATTGAACCCCACTTTATATAACCACAGTGTGTAGTAGGGTCTTAGACACTTTGCTTGCCTGGGGAAAAAAAAAAAAAAAAAAGAAAAAAAAAAACAACAGTATTAGTTTTGATTCAATATTTCTACAGTCTAGAGCTGAATTTGATTCCCCATAAAGTTCATATTCCTCCTTAAAATCTCACTGTTCCAGATCAATACGTATCTCAGGTTTAATCACTGATTACTCTTTCATAATATCTTTTGCACCAGGTTATTTTATTGTGAAAGACATAATTAATGTGTTAATGAAAGTGATTCTATAATGAGAATTAGCATGAATTAGTTTATGAACTAGACAATGAAGACTTAGGAAGATATTGACAAGAGACAGTAATGATGAGACCAGGAATTTATACTGGATTCCATACATGGAATCCTTAACTTTATCAAACTAAATGTTTAGCAAAACATTCAATATGTTTAGCTGGGCAAAATATTTATGAAATGCTGAAAAAATGCTGCAGAAACATTATATCTATAAACTGGCTGAAATATTAAAAATTTAACTATGCTTCCACTCAGGTGTATGAGTCCTTAATGTAAGTGCATGAAATTAAGGATCCTGTTTGCTCAAATATAGAATCATAGAATAGTTTGGATTGGAAAGGACCCTAAAGGATCATCTAGTTCATTAAAGATCATCTAGTTCCAATCCCTGTACAATGGGCAGGGGCACCTCCCACTAGACTAGGCTGCTCAAAGTCCCATCCAGCCTGGCCTTAAACACTTCCAGGGATGGGGTACCCACAACTTCTGTGGGCCTCACCACCCTCATAGTAAAGAATTTCTTCCTCTTATCTAATCAAATCTACTTTTTTTTTTTTTTTTTTAATACATATATATATATATATATATATACAAAATCATAGAATGGTTGATGTTGGAAGGGACCTCTGGAGATCATCTAGTCCAACGCCCCTACTCAAGCAGGGTCACCTAAAGCACATTGCATAGGATCATTTCCAGGTGGATTTTGAATATCTCGAGAGAAGGAGACTCCACAGCCTCTCCCAGCAACCTGCTCCAGTGCTCTGTCACCGTCACAATGAAGAAGTGATTTCTCATATTCAGCTGGAACTTCCTGTGTTTCAGTTTGCACCAGTTGCCTTTTGTCTTGTCACAGGGCACCACTGAAAAGAGTCTTGGTATCCTCCCTTACGATATTTATATAAGTTGATAAAATCCCCCTCTCATCCTTTTCTTCTCCAGGCTGAGCAGGACCAGCTTTCTCAGCCTCTCCTCACATGGAGCACCAGTCCCCCTAACTATTTTTGTAGCCCTCCAATAGATTCTCCTCAGTAGTTCTATGTCCCTCTTCTACTGGGGAGCCCAGGAATGGGCACAGTACTTCAAATGTCACCTCAGCACTGCTAAGTAGAGGGGGAGGACAACCATTTTTGACCAGCCAGCACCTCTCTTCCTAATGCAGCCCAGGATACTATTGGTCCTGCACCTGGGGCACAACAACCCTGAGAAGCACTGCAGGCTGGGAGATGAGTGGTTGGAAAGCTGCCTGGCAGAGAAGGACCTGGGAGTATTGGTTGATAGTTAGCTGAATATGAGCCAGCAGTGTGCTCAGGTGGCCAAGAAGGCCAACAGCATCCTGGCTTGCATAAGAAACAGTGGGGCCAGCAGGTCTAGGGAAGTGATTGTGCCCCTGTACTCGGCTCTGGTGAGGCCGCACCTCGAGTACTGTGTTCAGTTTTGGGCCCCTCGCTACAAGAAGGACAGCGAGGTGTTCGAACGAGTCCAGAGAAGGGCAACGAAGCTGGTGAGAGGTCTGGAGAACAAGTCTTACAAGGAGCAGCTGAGGGAGCTGGGTTTGTTCAGCCTGGAAAAGAGAAGGCTCAAGGGCGACCTTAGCGCACTCTACAGGTACCTTAAAGGAGGCTGTAGAGAGGTGGGGGTTGGTTTATTCTCCCACATGCCTGGTGACAGGACAAGGGGGAATGGGCTAAAGTTGTGCCAGGGGCAGTTTAGGTTGGATATTAGGAAGAACTTCTTTACTGAAAGGGTTGTTAGGCATTGGAATAGGCTGCCCAGGGAAATGGTTGAGTCACCATCCCTGGAGGTCTTCAAAAGATGTTTAGATGTAGAGCTTAGTGACATGGTTTAGTGGAGGACTTGTTAGTGTTAGGTCAGAGGTTGGACTAGATGATCTTGGAGGTCTCTTCCAACCTAGATGATTTCATGATTCTGTGATTCTTGGCCACAAGGGCCCATTGCCAGCTCATGGTTAACTTGCTGTCCACTAGGACTCCAAGGTCCTTGTCTGTAGAGCTTCTTTCAGTCAGGAAAGCCCAAAACCTGTATTGGTGTATGGGGTTATTCCTCCTAGGTGTGGGACCCTGTATTTTCCTTTGTTGAACTTCATGAGGTTCCTCTCCTTGCAGCTATCCAGCATGTCCAGGTCTCTGTGAATGCAGCCTTCTGGTTTATCAGTGACTCCTCACAGTTTTCTATCATCAGCAAACTTGCTTAGGGCGTGCTCTCCCTTCATCCAGGTCATTGATAGATAAGTTGAACAAGACTGGACCCAGTACTGACATCTGGCCTTATCAGTAAAGACTGAAGCAAAGAAAGCATTCAGTAATTCTGCCTTCTCTGTATCCTTCTTCCCAGGGCACCCACCTCATTAAGCAGAAGGCCCACGTTTTCCCTAGTCTTTCTTTTACTTCTGATGTATTTGAAGAAGCCCTTCTTGATGTCCTCGACATTCCTTGCCAGATTTAATTCCCAATGGACCTTAGCCTTCCTTGTTACATTGCAGCATGCTCTGATAACATTCCTGTATTCCTCCCAAGTGTTCTGTCCATTTTTCTACATTCTGTAAGCTTTCTTCCTCTTCTATTTGAATTTTTCCAGGAGCTTCTTCCTCATCTATGCAGGTCTTCTGTCCTCTTTGACTGATTTCTTACCCATAGATATGCACTGATCTTGATCTTGGAGGAAGTGATGCTTGAATATTAGCCAGCTTTTTTTGACCCCCATTCCTTCTAGGGTCTTAACCCTTGGGATTTCTCCAAGTAGGCCCTTGAAGAAACCAGTTTGCTCTCCTGAAGTCCAATGTTGCAATCCTACATATTGTCCTGTTTCCTCCATGCAGGTTCCTGAACTCTACCTGCTCAAGGCCACTGTAGTCAAGACCGCCCTCAGCCTTCACATCTCCAAATGGTCTTCCTTTATTTGTTAGTACAAGGTCTAGCAGAACACCTCTCATTTTTAGCTCCACCACCACTTGTATCAAAAAGTTATCATCAGTGCTCTGCAGGAATCTTCTGAACTGTTTATGCCTAGCTGTGTTGTCTTTCCACCAAATATCAGGGTGGTTGAAGTACCCCACGGGAACCAGGTCTCTGATTATGAGGCTGCTTACGGCTCTCTGTAGAATGCCTCATTGACTTCTTCCCAATTAGGTGGCCCATAGTAAACACCCACAACTGTGTCACAAATATTAGTCTGCTGTTTAATCCTTACCTATAAGCTCATGACTTGCTCTTCATACACCCCAGGGCACAGGGAGAGGGAAAAACAAACACACAAACAAACAACAACAACAAACTGGTGGCTTAAGATAAGGGCAGGGAGATCACTCACCAATTACTTTCATGGGCAAAACAGCCTCCGCATAGGGAAGATTAATTTAATTTATTTTCAATTTATAGTAGTATATAGTAGTGAGAACTAAAAGCAAACTAAAACCACCCTCTCCCCATCCACCTCTTCCCCTGAGCAGTTCAGGGGGATGGAGCATAGGGTTGTGATCAGTCCATAATACTTCATCTCTTTTGTTCCTTCATCTTCACTCTCTTCCTTTACTCCACTGTGGTGTTCCATCCCATAGGATACAATCCTTCAGGAATTGATCCAGCTTGGGCTTCTTAAGGGCTGCAGTTCCTCAAGAACTGTTCCATCATGGGTCCATACCATGTGGTACAATCTACAACGACAGACTGGGTCCTTCCTGTGCTGGAACTCCTGCTGGGCCTGCAGCTCCACCATAGGCTACTGTCCATGGGCTGCAGTTCCATTCAGGAAACTGTTCCACAGTGGGCTCCTCCATGGGCTGTAGCAGGGATATCTGCTCTGGCATGGTACACAATGGGCTATAGGGGAACAGCCTGCTCCACCATGGTCCTCTCCATGGGCTTCAGGAGAACTCCTGCTTGCCTGGAACAAGTGCCTGGAACACCTCCTCCCCCTCCTTCTTCACTGAACTTAGCGTATGCAGGGTTATTTTTCTCAACATTTTCTCACTTCTCTCTCCCAGATGCTGTTACACAGCATTTTTTCCTTTCTTAAATATGTTAAACATCATAAAGACACAAACTAGCATCACTCATTGGCTGAGCTTTTGCCACCCGTGGGTCGCTTTTGAAGCTGACTGCAACTGGCTGTTATCTAACTTGGGGCAACTTCTGGTCTTTTCTCATAGAAGTCACCCCTGCAGCTCCCCTGGTACCAAAACCTTAACACAAGAATCCAATGCAACATGAAATACTTTGAGTTTGGTTTTCAGCCCACTTTGAATTCTGAGTGACTAAATTTTCACATTCTGAGTTGTCTTGGTTTTGCTGTTTAACAAACATGGACAGTGTCCCACTAGATAGACTCTAGTTTACAACCAAATCCCATAGAAATACTTTTTTAAATTGTCAGAAGTAGAAAAAAAATGAGACAGTATCTGGATGAGTGACAGGGTTTCACCATTTGTTTCTTTGTACTTGAAGATCTTTTATCCTCTAGCCACAGCAAGAATATATTTTTTTTCTTCCTTTCACAGGTCTTTTATTTTCTGTCTCCGTTTACTGCTTATATATTACAACACTAGTCTGCTAAAGAAAAATAACAAATCTAGAAATATCCCAGTAAGAAAGATCAGTGAGTACCACTCTCAATCAGTAGGGGTATCTTAAAGGACATGATTTGCTCATGGCAACTAGACATTCCCCAAGAGTGATGCTTAACTGTATGCAGGAACTACACGTTTAAGGCAACAGATTTTAGTTATACTACCAGAGAAAGTGTTTTTACCTATCGAAGTTATAGAGGGCAAATCAGAGTAAAGTGATGATGATTTTGTTCCTGAATACCTAGAACTGAAAATTCAGATGAAAAATTAAAAGAAATTCCACATGGTGCATAAAACTCTGTTCATGGTACTACTGCTGATGGTGTTGAGAGCCTCCATTTGCTTTGCAATATCTGACTCTCCCAAGCCATTAGTCCACTGGTAAATGAACTGATGTCTAGCCCCATGACAGTGTCTTTCAGAACACTTATTTCTCTGTGAGAAAGAAGAAGTAAAAGCTTAAGCGCTTGGGTTGGAAGGGACATTAAAGATCATCTAAATTCCATCCACACGCACACATCATAGGCACTAGATCAGGCTGGCCAAGACCACATCCTGCCTGGCCTTGACCATCTTCAGGGATGGGGCACCCACAAACTCTCTGGGCAACCTTCTTCCAGTGTCTCACCACCCTCTGAGTAAAGAATTTCTTCCTAACATCCAATCTAAATCTCCCTTCTTTCAGTTTAAAACCATTCCCCCTTGTCTTATCATTATCTACATGAGTAAAGAGTCCTTCTCCACCCTTTTTGTAAGAACCCTTTAAGCACTGAAAGGCCACAATGAGGTCTCCACGGAACCTTCTCTTCTCTAGGTTGAACATCCCCAGCTGTCTCAGACTTTCTTCATAGGAGAGGTGTTACAGCTCTCTCATCATTTTTTGTAGCCCTACTCTGGACTTCCTCTAACAGGTCCACATCTTTCTTATGCTGGGGTCCCCAGACCTGGGTGTAGTATTCCAGGTGGGGCCTCATGAGAGCAGAGTAGAGGAGGACAATCATCTCCCTCGACCTGCTGGTCACACCTCTTTTGATGCAGCCCAGGATGTAGTTGGCTTTCTGGGCTGCAAGTGTGCACTGCCAGCTCATGTTGAGTGTTTTGTCCACTAGAACCCACAAGTCCTTCTTTGCAGGGCTGCTCTCAATGAGTTTTTCTCCCAGTCTGTACTGTCTGGGATTGCCCCTACTAAGGTACAGCACCTTGCACTTGGGCTTGTTGAACCTCATGCAGTTCACGTGGGGCCACTTCTCCAGCCTGTCCTGGTCCCTTTGAATGGCATCCCTTCCTTCTGTTGCATCAGCTGCACCATTCAGCTTGGTGTCATCTGAAAACTTGCTGAGGGTGCACTCAATCCCATCATCTATGTCATTAATAAAAATATTGAAAAGCACTAATCCTAAAACAGAACACTAAGGAATACCACTCGTCACCAGCCTCCAAATGGACATAGAACCATTGAGCACTGCTCTCTGGGTGAAGCCATTGAGCCGATTACTTATCCACTAGATGGTCCACCCTACCTTTCCAATTTAGAGATTAGGATGTCGCGTGGGACTGTGTCAAAGGCCTTATAAAGTCCAAATAGATGACATCAGTCAGTCTTCCCTTATCGACTGATGCAGTCACTCCATCATAGAAGGCCACCAGATTGGTCAGGCATGATTTACCCTTGGTAAAGCCATCCTGGATGTCTCAGATCACCTCCTTGTCCTGCGTGTGCCTTAACATTGTCTCCAGGAAGATTCGTTCCATGACCTTGCCAGGCACAGAGGTGAGGCTCACTAGTCTGTAGTTCCCCAGGCCTTCCTTTCTGCCCTATTTAAAAATGGGAGTGATGTTTCATTTTTTCCAGTCACCAGGGACTTCACCTGACTGTCATGATTTTTCAGATATGATGGAGAGTGGCTTGGCGACTACATTAGCCAATTCATTCAGGTCCCTGGGATGCATGTCATAAGGGCCCATAGAATTGTAGTTATTAAGTTGTGTCAGGAGGTCACAAACGTGTTCTTCACTTACAGTAGGAGGGCCTCCAATCCCCTGCCCCTGCCTAGAGGTTAGGGGACACAAGAGATGTGGGAAGCCTGACTACTAGTGAAGACCGAGGCAAAGAAGTTAAGTACTTTTGCTTTCTCCACATCTGCCATTACCTGTTCTCCATCTTCATTTGTCAGAGGCAGTACACTCTCCCTAGTTTTAATTTCAAGGCCAATGTAACTGTAGAACCCCTTCTTGTTATTCTTTGCATCCTTTGCCAAGTTTAGTTCCATCTGTGCCTTGGTTTTCCTGATCCCATTCCCGCACATCAGGACAACATTTCTGTACTCTTCTGGGGGCACATGGCACTGTTTCTACCATCTGTACATTTCCTTCTTTTGCCTAAGTTTGACCAGCAGATCCTTATTCAGCCAAGCTGGTTTCCTACCTTCCCTGCTTGATTTATTGCATATGGGAATAGAGAGCTCTTGCACTCAAAGGAAAATATCCTTAAAGTGTTGCCAGCTCTGATCAGATCCTCTGTCCCTAAGGACCATGTCCCATGTGATCTCCTCCACTAATTCTTTGAACAGATTGAATTTAACTCTTCTGAAGTTCAGGGTCCTGACTTTGTTCTTAGTCAGGCCCATGTCCCTTGAGATCACAAACTCAACCAGGGTGTGGTCACTGCAACCTAGGTTTCCTCCATTTTTAAACTCTTTAATGAGCTCTTCTGCATTGGTGAGCACCAGGCCCAGTAACACTTCTTCTCTGGTTGGTTTGTCTAATACCTGAATGAGGAAGCTGTCCTCAGTGGACTCTAGCAGTCTCCTGGATTGCTTATTGCCTGCCATGTGGCTTTCCCAGCAAATATATGGGTGGCTGCAATCACCCAGGAGGATGAGAGCGTGTGAGTGCATTGCTTCCTGTAGATGGAGCGAGAAGGCCTCATCAACAGGCTTCTCTTGATCAGGTGTCTTGCAGTAGACCCCAACCACAAGATCTCCTTTGTTGGTCCGGTCCTTAAATTTTACCCACAGGCGCTCAAGTGGCTCTTGGCTGTTTCTTGAAAATAATAAATGCAAATAAAATAAATAAAGAAAGAAAGAAAGAAAGAATCAAACATAATTAAATAAAAATAACTATGATCTGTAAATGTAGGAAACAATGTAGAGTTTCTAACACAATTGAAATGATCTTATAATCAACAAATGTCTTATTTCCACTCTGAGTGTCAGTTTATGCATTTTTAATGACTTACAGCAGTATCTGTTAAACTGAAGAGACCTATATTATGAAAAATTTTATTCCTTTTTCTAACTGTAGAATATGATCTAATCACCCCTTAATTTTCTCTTTGATGATCTAAATATTTTCTAAATAGAAAACACTTATTTTCTGGTCCTTTATTCTGGACCACTGAGACAGGTCTTCTTTCATCTTCCCCTCAAAAACAAAACAAAACAAAAAAACCTTCAGAGCTATGTGTTGATACTTCAGAAACAATTCCTCAAACATTGAAAAGAGAGGCAATATGACCTTTGTCCAATTATGCATTGTTTTTGTCTTTAGTTTCTGTTTCAATCACATCACACAATAGCCGTATAAGCTCAGACAACTAAAAGCTGGGATCTCAAGAGCTTTTTCATAACCACTCTTCTTACATGAATGATATTACATTAGTTGCATCCAAATGTATGACATCTTTTTACATTAATTTAAAGAAGTAAAAAGAGATGATGAGATGCAGAAGTGTGTAGGGGCGGAATTAGAACATTATTTTTGTTGTGTGTGTCTGTGTGTGTGTCACTCCAGACAAAATTATGAGGATGTAATAGTCTGGATAACAGTTAAGCAAATTAGTTGTGGGAAACTCTGTATCCATGATTTTTTCAAAGCCTAATTTTCCTACAATCTCTCAAAGTGAAGCCATAACAATAACTTCTCTTAAATGATTCTTAATCACTTCACAACCACTTTCACCTAGGTCTATTGATATAAAGACAATGAATAATATAGACTATTTTTTAATAAAATTATTCTTTTTATTCTAATTAATTAAAAGTCAAGGGAAACAAATTTAAAGCACAATTTACATAAAACAAAGCATATACTCAAGAGTATTTTAGAGTAGGATTTCCCATGCATTGCAATACTTTTTACTGTGTGTATCTGGGGAGAAAAAAATATTCTACATTAGATGGTAAACTTATGGAGATGATTAAATAAGAAATCTAGTATGTTTCATATGTATTCTTCCTTTCTGAAACCCTATATAAATTATTTTGAAGTAAACAAGCTCAGTAATTAAAGTGACTCCTCAAATGTATTCTTTAAGTGAAAATTATTCTCTTTGTAACTACTTGCATTTGGCAACTCACTGAATGTCATTAATTTGTTAATACATTTGTCTTGAAATACGACTTGTTGAGTAAGTAAGAATATCTTATAAGTGTATATATTGACATTATCTTTTATCTGCTACCAGTAACTCTTAAGCAATTTGAGTTTTGCTGATCTTTTCTGAATTCTAGAAAAATAGCCTTCTCAAATATTTGATCCATCAAGTTATTGTTATCTATGTCACTAAGGATCACATATTTCTGCTCTAAGTGAAAAACAGGGAGAGTTTTTGAAGCTAATTTCAATGAGGCGTACACAAAAGCAGAACTCTAGCTGGAAACTTATAACATATGCGTCTATTATTCAGTCAAAAACAACAGAGTTCAATGGAAACATAAGCTTCTATAAGGGAAAAAAATAATAATAAAAAAACATAAAAAATAAAATTAAATTAAAAAAAGAACAGAGGAACTTTGACAATGTCTATTATAAGATATTGATGTTAACCACATTTAAATCAGTAAAAAAAATGTATATATATAAATTTATGGAGAGGTAATTAAATATGGAGAGATAATTAAAGGTTGGTAATGCATTCTGCTACTTCGAAAATGAATGGAATTCTGAAAAGAAGAATAGAAAAATAGAAAAGAAGAATCTTGCTACAAGGCAAGATTATGAATTTATCATTCCTTTCTGTGTACTCAACTATGAACAGTTCTTATGATATATATTCCTTCAATAACATTTATTTCCTGCACTTACACAAGAACAGATCTGTGGGTCTCTGGCATCCCTAGTGAGCATCTGTGCTCTAAAGCAACGCTAATGAGCTATCTACTGAATCAGTAAATCTGATTATTCATGCAAAATGCATTGTTCATGCAAATTGATCAAGATAAAGAAGTTACTTTTATTTTGGCTGTATGAATGACAGCAGATATAAAAGGATAATACTAAATACAACATCATAATACTAAATACAACATCCAAGAAACTAGGGTACAAACTAACCACTAATGAGACTGAAAGCAATGTAAAATACAATATGACCTTTCTCTGTCAAGGGTGGTAAGGCCTTGCAGAGAGATCTAGACAAATTAGAGAGCTGGGCAATCACCAACAACATGGATTTTAACAAGAGCAAGTGATGGATTCTACACCTGAGAAGGGGCAACCCTGTTTACATGTACAGACTGGGGGGTGAGAGGCTGGAGATCAGCCCTGCAGAAAGGGACCTGAGGGTTTTGATTGACAGCAAGCTGAACATCAGTCAACAGTGTGCCTTGGCAGCCAGGAGGGCAGATGGTATCCTGGGGTTCATCAAGCACAGAAATGGTAGCTGGTCAAGGGAAGTGATTGTTCCACTCTGCTCTTTGCTGGTGTGGCCTTACCATGAGTACTGTGTGCAGTTTGAGGCATCATAATATAAGAAAGATATAAACTCTTAGAGAGTGTTCAAAGGATGTCTATGAGATGGTGAAGGGTCAGGAGGGGAAGACATATGAGGAGCAGCTGAAGTCACTTGGATTGTTCCACCTGGAAAGGGAGAGATGGAGGGAACTGGAAGCCATTGTGTGCCAGGCAAACTATGACTTGGTTGTCATCAATGAAATGTGGTGGGACCACTCCCATGACTGGAGGGCTGCAATGAGTTTTTATAAGCTCTTCAGAAGGAACACGCAACAAAGGAGGGGTGGTGGCATGGCTCCCTATATTAGAGAGCATTTCAGTGTAGTTGAGCTCAGGGTTGGGAATGATAAAGTGAGGTCCCTATGGGTAAGGATCAGGGGGAAGGCCAGCAAGGCAGACATCCTGGTGGGTGTCTGTTATAGACCTCCAAACCAGGATGAAGAGATGGATGAGGCATTTTACAACAGTTGGCAGAAGTCACACAATTGCCCGGGCTTGTTCTCATGGGGTACTTTAACTTCCCAGACATATGCTGCATATACAAAACAGTCCTGAGGAAGCAGTCTAGAAGGTTCCTGTAGTGCGTGGAAGACAGTTTCCTGACTCAACTGGTTAGTGAGCCTACCAGAAGGTGTGCCCCATTAGACCTGCTGCTCATAAACAGAGAAGGACTGGTGGGAGATGTGGGGATAGGGCGTTTTCTTGGGCAGAGTGACCACGAAATAGTAGAGTTCTCTATTCATGGTGAAATCAGGAGGGGGGCATTAACACTGCTACTTTGGACTTCCGGAGGGCAGACTTTGAACTGTTTAGGACACTGTTAGGGAGAGTCCCTTGTGAGTCAGTCCAGAAGGGTTCAGGAAGGCTGGACACTCCCCAGGAAGGAAGTCTTAAAGGTGCAGGAGCAGGCTGTCCCTGTGTGCCGTAAAATGAGACAGTGGGAAAGATTGGCATGGCAGAACACTGAACTTCTGTTGAGTGTCTGGGAGAAAAAAAGAGTTTATGTCCTGTGGAAGAAGGGACAGGCAACTCAGGGAGAGTACAAAGAAGTTGCCAGCATATGCAGAGAAAAAATCAGGAAGGCCAAAGCCCAGCATGAACTCAACCTGGCCACTATGGTTAAGGAAAATGCTCTTACAAATATATTACCAGTAAGAGGAAGGGCAAGGAGAATCTTCATCCTTTACTGGACAAAGAGAGGAACATGACTACTAAGGATCAGGAAAAGGCTGAGGTTCTTAATACATTCTTTATATCTGTATTTACTAGCCAAACCACTTATCCTCTGAGTACTCAGTCTCCTCACCTGGAAGTCTGTGACAGGGAGCAGAAGAACCCCCCCACAGTTCAGGTGGAAATAGTTAGAGACCTGCTGATCCACCTGGACCGTCACAAGTCCATGGGACGAGATGGGATCCACCTGAGAGTGCTGAAGGAGTTGGCAGATGTGATTTGTGGGCCAATTTCCAACATCTGTCAGCAGTCATGGTCATCCAGAGAGGTCCCAGATGACTAGAGACTGGCTAATGTGATGCCCATCTATAACAAGGGTCACAAGGAGGACCCAAGAAACTACAGGCCTGTCAGCCTAATCTCGGTGCCAAGAAAGGAGATGGAACAGGTCATCTTGAATGTAATCACACAGCATATACGGGACGGCCAGGCAATCAGGCCCAGTCAGCATGGGTTCATGAAAGGCAAGTTCTACCTGATCAACCTCATCTCCGTTTATGACCAGGTGACATGCCTTGTGGATGAGGGAAATGATGTTGATGTAGTCTACCTAGAGTTCAGCAAAGCCTTTGACACAGTCTCCCACAGCATTTTCCTGAAGAAGCTGGCAGCTCATGGCTTGGACATGTGCACTCTTTGAAGGCTAAATAACTGGCTGGACAACCATGCCCAGAGAGTAGCTGTGAAAGAAGTGAAATCCGCCTGACAGCCGGTCACCAGTGGTGTTCTCCAGGGGTCGGCGTTGGGGCCCATCCTCTTTAATATCTATTGATGATTTGGATTAGGGAATTGAGTTTACCCCCAGTAAATTCACAGATGACACTAAGCTGGGGGAAAGTGTTGATCTACTGGAGGGTAAGAAGGCCCTGAAGAGGGACCTGGACATGTTGGATCAATTGGCAGAGGCCAATTGGATGAGATGCAACATGGCTAAGTGCCGGCTCCTGCATTTTGGTCACAACAAACTCATGCAGTGTTACAGGCTTGGAGTAGAGTGGCTGGAAAGCTGTGCAGAGGAAAAGGACTTGGGAGTGCTGATTGATGCTCACCTGAACATGAGCCAGCAGTGTACCCAGGTGGCCAAGAAGGCCAAGAGTATCTTGGCTTGTATCAGAAATAGTGTAACCATCAGGACTTGGGAGGTGATCATCCCCCTGTACTCTTCTCTGGTGAGGCTGTACCTTGAGTACTGTGTTCAGTTTTGTGCCACTCACTACAAGAAAGACATCGAGTCCTTGGAGCATGTCCAGAGAAGGGCTACAAAGCTGATGAAGGGCCTGGAGCACAAGTCTTATGAGAAGAAACTGAGGGAACTAGGGTTGTTTAGTCTGGAGTAGAGGAGGCTCACGGGAGACCTTATTGCTCTCTACAACTCCCTGAAAGGAAGTTGTGGGGAGCCGGGGGCTGGCCTTTTCTCCCAGATAACTAGTGAAAGGACTAGAGGGAATGGCCTCAAGATGCACCAGGGAAGGCTTAGGTTGAAAACTGGAAGACATTTCTTCTCAGAAAGAGCAGTCAGGCATTGGAACGGGTTTGCCCAGGGAAGTGGTAGAGTCACCATCCCTGGGGGTGTTTTAGGAAAGGTTGGATGTGGTGCTTAGGGACATTGTTTAATGGGCGATATTGCTGGTAGGCAGATGGTTGGACCAAATGATCTTGGAAGTCTTTTTCTACCTTAATGATTCTATGATTCTAATTCAACATTGTTTTAATATACCAGTTTCAGTATCTGAATATGTATGAGGTTTTCACATCTACTGTTACTGTCTTTCAAACTATGATTGTGACAGACGTTTTGGCCCTCTTTTGAATGCATGAAGCTTCTATTCTTTTAGAAATGAATTAGAAACCTTCAGAAACTACAATATGAGTAAAGTTCTTTGTCTCCAATTCAAAAATAACAGTTCTATTTTATAGAAATTAATTCATTCCTGCATTAAATGTATTGAAATTTATAATTTCAACAGGTGGAAGTAAAATACATTTTTTGCCATAATGTATACAATGTAAATAGTCGGTACTTGGATATTTTTCCTGCCCCCCTCCCCGCTCCATGAACTAAACTAAGAGAGAAAAATCTCCCTCCGTTTTCTGAAAGTAGAAGAGGAATTCAACAAGAAACACACTCTATACAGGTAGGTAAGAAAACAATTTAAGAAAGCTACTGAAAATAATTTTAAATTATGCCTCATATATTACTTCCAATTCGTTTCACAGAAGAAAAAAAAAATGCTGCACTGATTGGAAATGGATTTTCCAATGCCTCATAAATCCAGTTTTATTTTAGTTAGTTATTTTAGTAACTGCAATTGCTATATATAACAATTACTTATATTTTTAGTTTGTATATGTAAAAACAGATTGGAAATAGATTTTCCAATGCCTCATAAATCTGAAGTCATTGAGTTAGTTATTTTAGCAACTTTTATTGTTACGTGTAACATTTATTTATATTTTCAAATTGTATATGTAAAAATATTGCTTTATTTTTGTTTTCATTTTTGACCCTGCTCAGAGTCCACAAGCTTGTTTGTTTTAGTCATCCAGCTGTTTCTTTGGAGATCACTTTTCCTCAAGTTTCCTTTCTAATGTGAAGAGCAAGATTTCTGATATAGAGAGAGAATGAAACGGGGGAAAAAAAAGAAAAAAGAAAAAAAAAACACGATAGAAATGATAAGAGAGGGATATTGCATAAACTAAGTGAATCTATTTTCATCTGTTGTGTAATGGTTGAAGAGTTTCACCCAAAACTCATAAATAGGCTTTATGCCTCCTGTCTGCAACTCTGAGTAAAGGCTGGAATATAACACGAAATATATATGTAAACTGTGTATATGTCTTTTCTGAAACAAATGGTTATGGCTACAGTTTATTTACCAAGTGGAGTATCATTCTGGTGCCATGCAATTAGTACACTTGCTCAGAGAGCATTTGAGATGTATTGCTAATTAATTGTTAATAACCTGCTGGGAACATAACCAAGACAGTCACTAAATAGCAAAGCTGATTATCGGGAGATGTAGAGAAAATGATTTAAAGGTTTTAATCAGAATTCTGCATACAGCTTTTTTCCTCTCTATACAACATGTAAGTATATCATAAAATATTAAGAAATTTGTGTCCATAATGGGAATTCTATCTGAAAAGGTTTATGTTACAAGTATTGTAAAGCACTTATGATTATGCTTAGTAACCAAGAGAGAAAATTATTTATAGATAGAGATTATTAACAACAAACTTGAAGTAGAAATCAGTCACAGTCAGAAAGTCTGTCAGAAATACACTGATTAGTGAGATCACTATACTCTGTAAGGAGGAATAGTGAGTTAATGAAGATAAAGACAAAGAATCATAATAATTTTGAAATAATTTATAACCATTTCTTCAACTATTCTTGAATTTAAGAATATTTTCATGGTAAAGGAATATTTCTTCTCCTGCATTTTAAGTTATTGCTAACCCTCAATCTTTTACTGTTGAAAGGTATTGTCGTAAATCAAATGCCTTTAATAGAAGAATGAAGTATCTATAAAGTGCAACAGATATCCAGGACTGGAAATAGATTATTGCCTATCTGCAGAAATTATTTCCATGCAATAAAGTGATTATAGTCCTTTGAAAAAGTTGATTTTAGTAAATGAAAGCATCAATTCTAGAGAGGTTAAGAAATAATAGAACTAGTTGGAGTCAGTTAGGATTTTTGTTCTGGTTCTGCTCTGTAAAACAGCAAACAGGGAAAGAATGAGAGAGAAAAAAAAAAAAAAGAGAAAGAGAAAGGGAAAGGGGAAAGGGACCAGAGGCTCCTGGATGGTTGCCCAACCCTTAGACGCAGAGTTCCACCATCAGCTCAAGCATCTACAGGGGGTCAGATGTTCATGTTAGATGTCTTCCCCAATCAGGCACTATTGTCTTCACTGCTTAGTGCTTTTCTAATTTAGTTGATTAGATGAAGATGACTTCACTGATCCCATCATTGCGTCAAAATCACTCTTTGATATTCTCCATATCTAAAACCCGCTTCCTAAGTTGTTCCTGTGATTCTTATTACCCACTGGTCTCCCTCCACAGTCATGTGGAACTAAAGTTGTTAATGGTTCATTTATACTTATTTCCCTTCTTCCAACCCCCATGCACATACCTAAACTATCAATGCAGGGCAGGTGTAGTTGAGAACTCACTGTCAGTGCTTTCAGATAGGTTTCACCATAAGAAGTGTTTGTGTTCGTCTTGTTTTTCCTATGCATACCAGAATCCTCTACTGGGGTATATACTCTCTGGATGTCTATCTGCTTCTGTCATCAACAGAAAATTCATGACGTCAATCTGTCGATTCAGATAAAAGTCTGAGATTTTACAAGATAAAAGTATTTACGGTGTGTAAACTTGAATCAAACATGTAAAATCCAAGAGAACAAGGTACTGTGTATCATCCAAGTTTTGTTAACTCCTGAGTTGCTTCAGTCTTTTTCTACTTGGCCCTGTGGGAGTGTGCCTACTACCTTCCTTATCTTGTGAATGCTGTCCAGTCTTCCCACATCTTATGATATAGCAATACTGCACTTCACTTTAGACTGTGTTTGTATCTTCTCTGTTGTGTTGAATCTAATTTAGGTTATCTGGGATATTTTCTTCAATTCCAGTTTTCATTTTTTCTTTCAACCCCTGTGTTAGGTATTTAACTTTGTTCATCTGGATCTTGTATATTTTTTTTTTTTTTTTAGAAATATCTGTTATATTTATATAAGTGAGAATGGCCACTGAAATCTAAAAACTGATTTAATGTCAGAGTATAATAAAGTTCTGAGAAGAAGTTTCTATCCCCAGAAGCTATTTTCTCAACCCCATTAGCTATTTGCTAAAATAGCACAAAGGAAATGAAATAGTCCTAACTCATTTATTCCTGATTAATCCAGAGAGTTCAATGGCTAGAGATACAGTAACTGGAGTTAAAGCACTAAATGGTAGTAATAATTACAGAATCATACCTGGAAATCTTTTGGAAATAATAATACTAAAAAAATGGTACTGTGACTCTACTTAGACTTAAAAAAAAAAAAATAGACAAGAAAACAAAAAAGACATCTTCATTCTCTGATATAAAAAGGATTACTATTTATAGTAAGACATGACATTCTGTATTCAGTATCTAGACAAATGAAGTCTTCAGATACTTGAGATCTGTAACAGGAAGAAAAAGGAAATCTAAATTTTTATTTTTGGAGTGAATGTCACAAATTAGAACAGAGTCATGGGAGATATGCAGTTAAGTAAACATCCGGTCTCCCTCCAAAACATGACGAGGAGAGAAAATAATTATATCTTCAATGTACATGGATTATTTGAGCAAATCATCTCTGATTCAAAGACTAGATTCAAAGTTAATTTAAAAAAAAGTCATATTTTCTACTTGAAATAAGAATGTACTTTAGAAATTACAAAAGTGTTTACTTCAAATGACAAAATAATTTGAAAAAAATATTTAAAATTATTGATTATAATTGTCAGAAAGTTCTCCATCATTTGCATTGGGGCAAATTCTATCCTTTTTCTTTTTCCATTGGACAATATCAACTTGAGAGGGACAGTCTGAAGACTAAATAAACTAAGCTAAACCACATTAGCAAGATATGAGAAACGTGTAGATCTCACATGACTGATAAAGGCAAGAATGTCTACAATAAAATAAAAATAATTTTAGCTGGTCAGATATATTTCTGAGCTTAAGTTAATTGTAGTCATTAATGAAAAAAAAAAAGAGTAGCTTGTGTTTTAGATAAATTTATTTAGATATTTAATAAATATTCCTGTGAACAAGGTTACACTAGATTTTTCTCTGAACTGCTGTATTCACAGAATCACAGAATTGTAGGGGTTGGATGGGACGTCAAGAGATCATCGAGTCCAACCCAGCTGCCAAAGCAGATTCCCTAGAGCAGGCTGCCCAGGTAGGTGTCCAGATGGGCCTTGAATATCTCCAGAGAAGGAGACTCCACAACCTCCCTGGGCAGCCTGTTCCAGTGCTCCGTCACCCTTACCGTGAAGATTATGTAATATGAAAAAGAATATTATAAATAAAAACTACTACATTTAACTCATAAAAGAGAGCATGTGGAGTTAACATCCTAAATTCATTATTATAGTATGAAATGTCTCAAATATTAAAGACAATATATTAATGATAGAATAAAATGAACATAAAAGATAATACGATATAATATACAGTATTTCTATATTGCTGAAAACAAATGGATGCAGATCCTATATATAACAATATATTTCAAGCAAAATTTGAACCTTGACAGGAAAAAGAAAATTTGATTATAAGCATTATATTCTTCTCACATAACATCAATTTCTTTTATCCTTTATTCAAGCTATTTAATATTCTTTTTTTTTTTTTTGAGCTATAGTTTTGAGCTAGATGTATTGCTCAACTGATGAACTAAAGTAACTTGTATTTTTTTATATTTGTATTTTTGTATTTTTTATATTTTGTATTTATATATACATATATAATAAATATATATTATAAATATATAAAAATAATTATTTTATATATATATATATATATATATATATATATATATATATATATATATATATTTGCCTCATCCCCATAACAAATTCCATTTTTTCACCCCTGGAAAAACCCATGTTTTAGAGGTAGATAGAAGTTTTTTGGAAATGTAAACATTCAAGGAGAGAACACTCTAACCAATACAATTTTGCAAGTTAAAGATATTTGTGCCAGTAATTCATTAGGTTTATACTTACAAGAGGTTTAACACTGACTCTATCCTCTGTCACCTTCCAAATTGTTAATTTTTTCAAGGTTCCCAAGGTTGAAGTGATTTAATTCCTCTATTGTTTCTTAGCATGTACAATCTATTTGGCCTAAATACCTGTCATATCCAATGAAATATATTTCTGACCTGGAAGAAGAAAAAAAGGAGCTCTTTCTGCAAACAAGTGAGAGTGTTAAATAGAAAAATAAAATTAATAAAATAAAATAAAATAAAATAAAATAAAATAAAATAAAATAAAATAAAATAAAATAAAATAAAATAAATAAAATAAAACAAAATAAAATAAAAATTAAAAATTACTCTGGTGAGATAATATTCATGTAATAGAATTTGGCAAAGCTCTAAAAGATTGTAAGAGAATTCCTTGTGTACCTGAGAGAAATAGCAAAGATTCTGTTGAGTTCAGTGTGTCCAATATGTTCCTTACTACTAAGAAAATCTTTGGACTATGAGAAATCTAATTCTTTAATTGTTATAAGTGTAGTAATTTTTAAGGTCCATGTGTTTATTGTAGACTTTTTCATTACTTGTTTGTAAATATTCACTCCATTTTCTTATATATATATATATATATAAATTTCAGAACTCTGATATCTGTATGTCCATCTGTAATGTGGATGAACATACTAGAACACATTTATTCTAACAGTAATAAACAGATTTATACCAGAAAACACATCTATGCAAATTCTTTTTCCAGGCACTAACCCGTCTTTTTAGAAGACAAACATAGACCTGAAAATAATGTTATCTGGTGTCTTCAAGGAAATAGTCAAATGTTTCAAGAAAGTTGTAGCTAGTCAGCCAGACAGCCCCCCAAACAATAGGGGTCTTGCTTTTTTTAAGTTTTAATTACTTAATTAAAACTTCAATTAAGTTTGGACAAAGTTGTTCTTTATTAACCTCCCACACTAAACTGTCTCTTCTGATATACTCTGGTGATTGAAATCAGAACATTCAGCTGTCTTTTTCATAAAAAATTTGTTTGTTTGTTTTTCCTAAATACTATAGTTATTCATTTGTAGTAATCCTAGAAATAGTAGAAAGCTATTTTTTAAAAAAAAATTATCTACTATTTATGACTATTTTTTCTTATCTTTTCTTATAGAATTTAATGGAATATAAGTTAATTTCACACATATAAAATTTGCCTGTTTAAGAAGATCAAAATATATATTTTAAATCTAAACATTAGGAAATGCACATACTTTTTAGAAAATAATTATTAAAAAAAAAAAAAAGACTTTCTGGAATGATATACAGAAAATTCATGCAGAAAGGAAATTTTATTTCCATTCTAAAGATTAACTATGTAAAAAAAAATGATCCATTTATAGGTCTACTATTTTTATTTGTACTAAATAATGGCCTATCCTTTCTGTGTTCTCAGTCACTTTTTTATCATTTTAATGTTAAAAATATGTTTTTCTTCTGCTTGCTCCTCAGAGACACTGAAGCTCAAAGCAATGAGACAGTTGCCTGATATCAGGCAGAATCACTCTTGCAGAACCAACACACCTATAAACGTAGGTCTTTATTTACTGAAATCAATAACAATTCAGAAGTGTTGCTGAGGACTGAAACTTTCTTGCACCATCTTCATCATCTTGTAGCATTTTCTTCATCAAGAAAAAATAGTTAGACTTCTGAACTCTCATTCAAAAAATGACATTGTACATGATTATCAACGGTATATTACTTTCAGGTTTTGACTAAGTTAAAACAATATTTTCTATGCATTAAATTGAAGAGCAGGATGTGTAAAAATAGAATTCTCAAAAGACATGTTAAATGATAGGATATCTAAACTAAGCTACAACAGGAAACAGAAAAGATTTCCTGCATTTGCTCCTAGATCATGACCACTATCTCCAGCATAGTGTCAGCTGGTTTAACTTGAGGCTAGAAAACAATATGGAACCACTTCCTAAGTGTAGATTTCTTTCTTTTTTTTTTTTTTTAATGTTTGTAGTTGTTGTTGTTGTTGATGATGATGTTATTTTTGAAGCTCTAATGATCATACTTTGCCTCAATTGCAACAGATGAAACAAACCCTTTTAAACATATTTCTTTCTGGATGAATTAATAAATAGTGATGTAAGTCCAAAGTCTAGCACATGTGATATCAACAGATCTGGAATTTTTATCCTATTTATATTGCTGAATTTTATCAGTATTACTCAGATCAAGACAGAACATTAGTGAACTAGAAAAAGTGTAAAATAACTCCTTCAGCTTTATTTCAGAATGAATATACATATATAATGTTAGTCTATATTTTATCCTAAAGTATTCCAAAGTGACATGCTAATTCAAGTGATCTTATTGAAAATGGTTATTTAAATGTTTAGGGCTTAAGTAGCTCAGTTAAAATGAAAGTAATTCAGAGTCATTACTCAGATTTGTTAAATTTCATATGTATACATTTGCATCTTTCCAGAGATATTGTTACAGACATATGTGTCATAAAGTTTCAGTAACAATCACTACAATTGATTTCTTCTGGCCAAATGCATTCAGCTCATTCCAGAGTAATCTGAAGCATTTCCCCATGAAAGCTTTTATTTCTCTGTGCTGATTTCTGTGAGAAACTCAGAGGTATGTGGATTTCCAAAGTTAAATAAGATGTTACACTGCAGGAGTTCCAAATAAGGTACTGCTATGATGTTGCAACTGCAGGCATACAACCTTACTATTGTTGTGATGCAAATCGGAAATTTAAAAAAACGTGTTCAAGACTCAATCAAAAATACTATTATACCAATAAGCAGTACTAATGTCAAAGGGATTGTATGTGTACTTAGAAGAAAACTTCGTATACTGAGATCCCCTGAATAGAAAGTCATAATTCCAACATGACTGGAAATACTATTCTCATGTTCAACTACTCTAAATGCAGGATGTGATTAATGAATCTAAGAAGGACAGTGTTATTTATTGGATTCTCAAATTATTATTTTTATGATAATCTCGAACAGATAACTTTTTAAACTAATGGCGTTTTCAAAAATATCTCGAGTAAACAGGACATAATTCCATATATGCCCATAAAATTCAATTCCAACAAGATGATAGGATTGATTTATGGAATATCAATCAATTGCCTAAAACAATTAACTATGCATTTGTTTTACCAAGGCTTGTTCAACCCTATCTGAGGTCTGAATAAGTGAAAATAAAATAAATTAAAAATAAACAAAACAAAATAAAATAAGAATATGTTGAAAAAAAAAGTCTGAGCAAAATGTTGGTCTTAACAAAGCATTGCTTAAAACTGGAAGAGGAATATGCAATAATGAACACGGAATATGTTCAAACATGGAACATGGAACAATGTTCAAAATGATTCTTGTAAAAATAATGATACTGTAAAATTTAAAGAAGAAAACATCAGTTTCCTGTAAAGCTGGAGAATTTCAATTTTATGTTTCTGAAAGGTATTGAATCCCACAAAAGTTTTTTTTTTTTTATCAACTGCAAAACATTTTAGTAGAGTTTTCATTTTCAAAATCAGAATAGTTTTATCTGCCACATTAGTTTATTATTCATGATTCAGTTTACTCCATTTTTTAATTCTTTTCTGATTATTATTCTTACATGTGCTTGTTGCTTTAATAACCTTACCTTCCCACTTTCTGCTCTATTGTGCAATGACAAAAGGTAATTAAATATTAAAACATTCATTACTGAACTTCTGGTGTAGTGTCAAAAAGGTTAAATTGTTAAACTCTAAATAAAAGAACTGAAAGTCCAATAAATTTACTGACATTTTCAACACAAAAGTAGCTAGCATTTTTATTTCCTAGATAAAATGGAAAAAAATGTTTTTGTTGTTGTTGTTTGCTTTAATTTCAGTTTCATAAATTATTATTAAAATTATTAATGATAATAATAATAATAGACAAAAATACTTTATTTAGGTCAATAGAAATACCTGTCTTTTGTTTTAAAGCAGAGATTGTGCATTACAGTGAATGAATGAAGGTCATAGGTCATTCCCCAGTGCTTTTCCAGTTGCCACTCTACTGCTTGGTGTGTTGATCTGGTCCCTTGTTGGTTATTACCATTGCTTTTTCTCACTAATCTGTCATTCCCACTAATTTTTAAGCACTAGTCTTTGCAATAACTATTTCAAGTTCTTAGATCTCATAAACTAGCTCTATGTTTAAAAAAAAAAAAAAAAAAAACACCTGTTTTCACCTGTAAAAAAATCACCTGTACAATGAAAAATAAATGATTTTTAAGTACATATTGAGATTACTCTTCCAATACTGACCTTTCCAGGCAGAGTTTGAATGGGTTATTGAGAAGTCTTTGTGGTTAGACTTATGCAGCTGGAACCATGCATTTCCAGAACAGTCTTAAAAATTTTGCTCTGTATTTCTCATACTCACTTTTTTTTTTTCTTTCCTTTTTTTTTTTCTTTCCTTTTTTTTTTTTTTTTTCCTTCTTGTTATTTAGGACATTCTATTTCCTTGTAAGCTTAACTTTTCCAAATAAATTTCCATCATGACATTACACTTTCATAAAATTTGAATTGCTTACAAATAAATTACCATATTCATGCTATTGTACTTTTTTTTTTTTTTTAAGTATAATCTGTCACTAAAGAAATGAAAATCTTTTAGTACTTGGGATTTCATGTTGAGGTACTGCTGTGTCTGACACAGATGGAATTGCATATGCTAAGGATTAGCATACCTCTATCTTGTAAAAGCCATTTTAGGACTTTGTATGTTACAAATCTCATTTTTTGCACATTATCAGTATGTCAAGGCAAAGCTGGAGAAAATGCTTTGAGCAACTGAGTCATACTTACAGGAAGCTTATAAAAAGGATGAAGAATGACTTTTCACTTGGACAGATAATGATATGACAAGGGTGAAAGGTTTTAAACTAAAAGAGGGTAGAATTCAATTAGATGTTAGAAGGAAATTCTTCACTCACAGGGTGGTGAGGCACTGGAACAGGTAGCACAGAGAAATTGTGGATGCCCCATGCCTAAAGATGTTGAAGTCCAGGTTGGATGGGGCTACGGGCAACCTGATATAGTGGAAGGTGTCCTTGCCCTTGGCAGGGGTGTTGGAACGCGATGATCTTTAAAGTCCCTTCCAACCCAAGATATTCTATGATTCTATTATTCTGTGATTTTGCTCAACAGCATTCTTAAGCATTCCTTATTTCTCTGAGTATGAAATTAAATACACACACTATTTGAAAAACAGCCTTTCTTGAGTTATTCAACCAGCTACAATTCCAGACTCAGTGGTAACATTCTGAAACAGCTTTATTATTATTGCTATTGTTGTTATTGTTATTATTTTTTTTTGTTATTGTTTTGTTATTATTATTGTTATTGTTATTATTTATTACAAAGTATCCCCTGAAACATTACAATTATTAAAAGTTCGGATACTGGAAGAGGTGACAGCTGTGTGCATTCACTTTGTCATTTGTTTTGCAAGATTAATAAATCAAAGACAGGCAGTAAAAACATGCTTTGCTTATAACACAGCTCATAGCATACTTTTCTCAGTATATTCTAAGACTCAAAGGTCCATCCCACTTCATTTTTGTAAGATGAAAGAGCTGCAGATATTTCTAGAAAATCATTCTCTGCCTCTGGCAGAAAGCTTTGATAAGTGTTTTGATACTGGACGGAGAAGTAATATGCCTCTTTTAGCTGAAGAACAATCAAGTTTTTTTTGTTGTTTGAAGAAGCCATGAGTATAACAATAAATAAATAAATAAATAAATAAATAAATAAGTAAGTAAGTAAGTAAGTAAGTAAGTAAGAACTATTAACTTGTCTTACTCATAAGAAAGGAGGTCAACCATCATCATCTTGTCCTATGAGCTATATAGAATGTAAACCCTGCCAAATTACTTTCAGATTCAGATGTGTTGTTAATTGTAGAGTGATTCCCAGTCCTGTTCCTAAACTGCAGTTGCTCTATACTC
Organism: Anser anser; assembly: GCF_964211835.1. Lineage (NCBI taxonomy): Eukaryota > Metazoa > Chordata > Aves > Anseriformes > Anatidae > Anser > Anser anser. Next base: position 173,933,355 of record NC_139720.1, read on the forward strand.
AGGTTTGCCCAAAATGTTAGTCTTTATCTTTTCTCAAACTGAAGAATTTAGGCTGGGTTTACCCTGCTGGTATTGGGAAACCACCTATATTTAGTGACCATTGCAATAAAATGTAATGTTATTCTGGAAAACTCAACAAAGCCATTCACTTAGAACACTGGCAATCCAACCCACGATGGCATCAGCCATAAAATGAATATAAGGCTCATATATGTGAATATGAATATGTGGTATAATATGAATATGTGAATATGAATATGTGAACACATAATATAAATATGTGAATATGAATATGTGAATATTGAATATGTGGTTAAACCACAACAGTCTCCAATTACAAGCTGGTATTGGAAAGGAGAAAAAAAATAAAGAAAATGAGTGGCAATGCAAAGGCAATTACTACTATTTTGCACCTTCCAGAAAGGAGAAGAAGAGGGAGAGGGAGAGGGAGAGGGAGAGGGAGAGGGAGAGGGAGAGGGAGAGGGAGAGGGAGAGGGAGAGGGAGAGGGAGAGGGAGAGGGAGAGGGAGAGGGAGAGGGAGAGGGAGAGGGAGAGGAGGGGAGGGGAAGGGAGGGGAGGGGAGGGGAAGGGAGGGGAGGGGAGGGGAGGGGAGGGGAGGGGAGGGGAGGGGAGGGGAGGGGAGGGGAGGGGAGGGGAGGGGAGGGGAAGGGAGGGGAGGGGAGGGGAGGGAAGGGAAGGGAAGGGAAGGGAAGGGAAGGGAAGGGAAGGGAAGGGAAGGGAAGGGAAGGGAAGGGAAGGGAAGGGAAGGGAAGGGAAGGGAAGGGAAGGGAAGGGAAGGGAAGGGAAGGGAAGGGAAGGGAAGGGAAGGGAAGGGAAGGGAAGGGAAGGGAAGGGAAGGGAAGGGAAGGGAAGGGAAGGGAAGGGAAGGGAAGGGAAGGGAAGGGAAGGGAAGGGAAGGGAAGGGAAATAAGCAACTTACAAATTGTTAGATATAACGTTGTTATGAAAAAAAAAAAGTGATTTGTTTGTCTAAAATATGCATTTTTCCACAATATCCAGACACACTTCCTTTAAGATAAAAGCATATGGCAATTTAATTATATAGGTGTGTAGCAATATTGCTACATATACGTGTCATTCTACTAGAAATCAAACATCCAGAGAGAAGCAAATATGCTTTTCTCCTGTGTTCATTGAGCTAGTTATTTGTTTGTTTGTTTTCTTCAAAAATACTTTAACCCTCAAAAATATTTCAGTTAAAATTGCTGACAATTTGGTTGTAAACACATTAAGTGTTCTTAGGTAAGTCATTTTTATTCTTAGATATGACTATTCAAATGAGCTTTAGTGTGGCTCTTTGGTGGTGCAGTTACAGCTTTACAGCTAATGTTGACTGAAAGGGATGTCTGTCTTGGAAGGGGAAAATGAGTGCATTCTGAAAACAAACAAACAAACAAACAAACAAAACTATTTCATTTAGAATTTCAGAATTCAACTTCTTACCAATATATGTTGTAGAGAATACATTATTGGAAGCTGGAGTTCTCAGCAACGCTTTTGTGCTGAATAAAAAACTCTGGACTGAGCTTTTCATCTTGATTTTCAAAAGTATGCCTGGAATTATTGTCATATGCATACATGATGAAATCTGGAAGAGTTGTGGCAGTTGACATGTTTCCTCAACATATTCCAAAACTGTAATTGAACTATAAGAAAGTCCCATTTCTGTATTTCATTTGCAATTTTCTGGGGAAAAAAAAAAAAAAAAACTTTTCAAAAATTTACCATTTTCTTTTTTCTAGAATGATATTTTAAAATTAGTTTTGAAGAATAATTGATGAATTTTCCAATAAATAAATTTTAATTTTCAGTTTCAAAAGCTGAATTAATTTTATTATCAGAATTATATGTGTGGGCTAGGTCTTCTGGTGAGACAAGGACTGTAAATACTGTCAGGGAAGACATTAAGACATTTAGATGTCAAAAAAGGTCTCTCAATCAGTTGCACAATTTTTGAACAACTAACCGTGATTGGAGTTTTAACACTACCTCTTAGAAACCAAGTGATCACAATGGTTAAGAGCAATTGTTAACTGAACCCTACCCAATCAACATTTAATCCATGTTCTAAGTGTTTCTTCTATTTCACAGACTTTTCTGTACAATCAGTTTTCAAGTGAGCAATGTATGCTAATCAGGAGAGATATCTGTGCTCCTAAGTGAGGCAAAGTTCTACATCACAGGAAGAGTTTGAACTCTAGCTTGAACCAGCACCGAACATATATGTACAGCGGGAGTAATAGGAATTATTTCCTGTCCTTAGCTTTAGTTTTTAAGGCCTTTATGACATTCCTGTGGTGTATGACAGGAAAATTGGGTACTTTTGATATTAGATATGTTAATACAGTAACTTACCTTTCACGTCCTTAACTTCTCTTGAGAAGCAATAAAATGAAAAGCTTTTTAGGAGTAACTTTTTAAAAGCTATAATATATATATATATATATGGTTTTTGACCACGGGGCTCTTTACTTGGCACCCGGCCTGCTAACTGCAGATGGGTCCCACCTGTCTCTAAGGGGAAAATGGACACTAGCACAGGAGCTGGCAGGGCTCATTGAGAGGGCTTTAAACTAGGTAGGAAGGAGACGGGAATGGGGATGGAATAAGGCTCATTAGAGGTGTGCAAGGGGGAACAATGTCAGGGTCTGGGGAGCTGGCAATGGCCCAGCTGAAGTGCATATACACTAATGCGTGCTGCATGGGCGACAAACAGGAGGAGGTGGAAGCCATCATGCAGCAGGCAGGTTGCCTTGGTTGCCGTCACGGAAATGTGGTGGGACCACTCTCATGACTGGTGTGCTGCGATGACTGGCTATAGGCTCTTCAGAAGAGACAGGCAGCACAGAATGGGTGGTGGTGTGGCTCTCAATATTACAGAGTGGTTTGATGTTGTAGAACTCGAGGCTGAGACTGGGAATGATAACGTTGAGTCCCTATGGGTTAAGACAACAAGGCAAGCATCCTGGTGGGGGTCTGTTACAGACCACCAAACCAGGATGAGGAGACGGATGAGGAGTTCTACAGGCAGCTGGCAGAACTTGTGAAATCATCAGCGCTTGTCTGTGTGGGGGACTTCAACTTCCCAGACATATCCTGGAAGCACAACACAGCTCAGAGGAAGAAGTCTAGGAGGTTTCTGGAGAGCGTGGAAGATAGCTTCCTGACGCAGCTGGTTAGAGAGCCTACCAGGGGAGGTGCCCCGCTAGACCTTCTGTTCACAAACAGAGAAGGACTGGTGGGAGACGTGGTGGTTGGGAGCTGTCTTGGGCAGAGTGACCACAAAATTGTAGAGTTCTCTATTCTTGGCGAAGTCAGGAGGGGGACCAGTAAAACTACTGTCTTGGACTTCCGGAGGGCAGACTTTTACCTGTTCAGGAGACTGGTTGTCAGAGTCTCTTAGGAGGCAGTTCTGAAGGGCAGAGGAGTCCAGGAAGGCTGGGCACTCCTCAAGAAGGAAATCTTAAAGTCTCAGGAGCGGTCTGTCCCCACGTACCCAAAGACAAGCCAGCGTGGAAGAAGACCGGCCTGGCTGAACAGAAAGTTGTGGTTCGAGCTTAGGAAATAGAAAAAGAAAAAAGAAAAAAAAAAAGGGGGGGGGGGGGGTATGATCTTTGGAAAAGAGGGCAGGCCACTCAGGAGGACTATAAGGATGTTCTAAGGATGCGCAGGGACAAAATTAGAAAGGCCAAAGCTCATCTGGAGCTCAATCTGCCTACTGCTGTTAAAGACAACAGAAAATGTTTTTATAAATACATTAACATGAAAAGGAGGTCTAAATAGAATCTTCATCCTTTACTGGATGCGAGGGGAAACTTAGTGAGGAGAGATGAGGAAATGGCTGAGGTGCTTAATGCCTTCTTTGCCTCAGTCTTTAGCGGCAAGACCAGTTGTTCTCTAGATACCCAGTACCTTGAGCTGGTGGAAGGGGATGGGGAGAAGGATGTGGCCCTCACAATCCTCGAGGAAATGGTTGGCGACTGCTACAGCACTTGGATGTACGCAAGTTGATGGGGCCGGATGGGATCCACCCGAGGGTACTGAGAAAACTGGCGGAGGAGCTGGCCAAGCCGCTTTCCATCATTTCTCGGCAGTCCTGGCTATCAGGGGAGGTCACAGTCGACTGGCAGCTAGCAAACGTGACGCCCATCTACAAGGAGGGCCGGAGGGTAGACCCGTGAAACTATAGGCCTGTTAGCTTGACCTCAGTGCAAGGGAAGCTCATGGAGCAGATTATCTTGAGTGTCATCACGCGGCACTTGCAGGGCAAGCAGGCGATCAGGCCCAGTCAGCATGGGTTTATGAAAGGCAGGTCCTGCTTGACGAACCTGATCTCCTTCTATGACAACGTGACAGGCTTGGTGGATGAGGGGAAGGCTGTGGATGTGGTCTACCTTGACTTCAGTAAGGCTTTTGACACCATTTCCCACAATGTTCTCCTCAAGAAACTGACTGCTCATGGCTTGGACTGGCATACATCTTGTTGGGTTAGAAACTGGCTGGGTATCTGGGCCCAAAGAGTCGTGGTGAATGAAGTTAAATCCACTTGGAGGCCGGTCACTAGCGGAGTCCCCCAATGCTCAGTACTAGGGCCAGTTCTTTTTAACATCTTTATCGATGATCTGGATGAGGGGATTGAGTGCACCCTCAGTAAGTTTGCAGATGACACCAAGTTAGGTGCGTGTGGCGACCTGCTCGAGGGTAGGAAGGCTCTGCAGGAGGATCTGGATAGGCTGGACCGATGGGCTGAGGCCAACTGTATGAAGTTCAACAAGGCCAAGTGCCGGGTCCTGCACATGGGGCGCAACAACCCCTAGCAGCGCTCCAGGCTGGGAGATGAGTGGTTGGAAAGCTGCCTGGCCGAGAAGGACCTGGGAGTATTGGTTGATAGTCGGCTGAATATGAGCCAGCAGTGTGCTCAGGTGGCCAAGAAGGCCAACAGCATCCTGGCTTGCATAAGAAGCAGTGTGGCCAGCAGGGCTATGGAAGTGATTGTCCCCCTGTACTCGGCTCTGGTGAGGCCGTACCTCGAGTACTGTGTTCGGTTTTGGGCCCCTCGCTACAAGAAGGACATGGAAGTGCTCGAGAGAGTCCAGAGAAGGGCAACGAAGCTGGTGAGGGGTCTGGAGAACAAGTCTTACGAGGAGCGGCTGAGGGAGCTGGGTTTGTTCAGCCTGGAAAAGAGAAGGCACAGGGGCAACCTTAGCGCACTCTACAGGTACCTTAAAGGAGGCTGTAGAGAGGTGGGGGTTGGTCTATTCTCCCACGTGCCTGGTGACAGGACGATGGGGAATGGGCTAAAGTTGCGCCAGGGGAGGTTTAGGTTGGATGTTAGGAAGAACTTCTTTACTGAAAGGGTTGTTAGGCATTGGAATAGGCTGCCCAGGGAAGTGGTTGAGTCACCATCCCTGGAGGTCTTCAGAAGACGTTTAGATGTAGCCCTTAGTGACATGGTTTAGTGTTGGACTTGTTAGTGTTAGGTGAGAGGTTGGACTCAGTGATCTTGGAGGTCTTTTCCAACCTAGATGATTCTGTGATTCTGTGTTGTATATATATATATATATAAACTATAACTATATATATATATAAAATATGTGTATATATATGTATATATGCTTGTATATATATGTATATTAGTTACACATATATATACATATATATATATAGACATATATATATATAACAAACAAGCAAACAAAAGAAGACACACCACAGTTTAGTAACACCTTGCTGGATTTTCTGAGCTAACAAGATGTGGATTTATGTTTAAAGTGAATCATTATCTTTAACTATTCCTATCACTTGTTGGAAAATATCCAGAAGTGTGTATCTGATAGAAAATGCAGAGAAGAAGAAGAAAAAAAAATTATTCTGTTTTAATGACTCTCACATTGATTTTCATATCTTCAGTGGTCCTTGATGTTATACATTATTACTTTGCAAGTGCGCGCACACACAACTGTTGATAATGAGGAAGATGACATTATGTAGCACTGTTGAAGATTGCTTCTGATAAATAGAATCTAGTAAGATTTACTTTTTGGAAGCACACACCTACCTGCACTTACATGAATAGTCTCTAGCACGTGCTCTAACCAGTCCAAGTTAGGATGGATACAAACATATTAGCCAAGAAACATTAGTATTGATTAGAATAGTTCATTCAACATGAATGCAATTGGTATTCCAAATGTCTGATAGTAAAGTCCATTGATTGGAATTGATCCTGTACATACTGAGCCTACATTTACCTCCTCTTCCTCTTCCTCTTCCTCTTCCTCTTCCTCTTCCTCTTCCTCTTCCTCTTCCTCTTCCTCTTCCTCTTCCTCTTCCTCTTCCTCTTCCTCTTCCTCTTCCTCTTCCTCTTCCTCTTCCTCTTCCTCTTCCTCTTCCTTTCTTTCTCTCTCTCTCTTTTCTTTCTTTCTTTCTTTCTTTCTTTCTTTCTTTCTTTCTTTTTCTTTCTTTCTTTCTTTCTTTCTTTCTTTCTTTCTTTCTTTCTTTCTTTCTTTCTTTCTTTCTTTCTTTCTTTCTTTCTTTCTTTCTTTCTTTCTTTTTCTTTCTTTCTTTCTTTCTTTCTTTCTTTCTTTCTTTCTTTCTTTCTTTCTTTCTTTCTTTTCTTTCTCTCTTTCTATCTTTCTTTCTTTCTCTTTCTCTCTTTCTCTCTTTCTCTCTTTCTCTCTTTCTCTCTTTCTCTCTTTCTCTCTCTCTTTCTCCCTTTCTTGTTCTTTTTCTTTCTTTTTTTCTTTTTCTTTTTCTTTTTCTTTTTCTTTTTCTTTTTCTTTTTCTTTTTCTTTTTCTTTTTCTTTTTCTTTTTCTTTTTCTTTTTCTTTTTCTTTTTCTTTTTCTTTTTCTTTTTCTTTTTCTTTTTCTTTTTCTTTTTCTTTTTCTTTTTCTTTTTCTTTTTCTTTTTCTTTTTCTTTTTCTTTTTCTTTTTCTTTTTCTTTTTCTTTTTCTTTTTCTTTTTCTTTTTCTTTTCTTTTTCTTTTTGTTTTTACTTTTAATTAAATTTTCCATTGCAGAAAAGTATATTTTCACACAGCTATTTTTGACTTCTTTTCACGTCTGAAAATCTCAAGAATTCTCATAAAACAAGGATCTCGTTTTCCCACACAGATCCAGTTATGAGTCTGCAGGAGATGTTTGTAGGTGAAGTCCTATACCAGTCTGTGCAACAGATGAGGTAAAATTAAGTGATCTTGGCCATTGACAATATGAATCATTTAAACAAATTATACCTTGCAAGGCATCAAGATCTTTATAAGGTATTTGTGTTTGTTGTTTTTTTTTTTTAATTATATTAACTTAGTAATTAAAAGAATATGAGATTATTAATATTAGCAATATGCACAGGGAGTATCAACAAAGTCCTTCAAGAGGAAGAAAAAAAAAAAAAGCACACAAAACCACAAAAACAACAACAGTTGGAAATATGCCTCTTTCCTTAGTGTGTTTCTTCTTTACATAGTATGTATCAAGAAGGAAGTGTGAGTAAAATGCCTATGGTTAGATTCAAACCACTGCAGCACTTAATATTAATTGTTGTTGACAAAATGGGTGTCAAGAAAAGAACAAAACAAAACAAAAAAACTGACTGAACATCTTTTGTTCAAGTCCCAGTAACATTAAATCTTCCAGACAGAACTTCCTTTGTGGAAAATTTATAATTCCCATTTCTCTCTTTAAAACAGTAGGTGTCCCCTCCATGAGCTATAACTCTTGCATAATTGGGCAGCCTAGGATTCTTTCCAAATTTTCTGTGACAGGCATAATTTTTCATGAACACATTTGCCATAAGTTTACAAAAACCTAAGAACAATTATCCAAAAGAACTAAATCATGTTATTTATGTAGTGTCTATAAAATATTATAAAGAAAAAAAAATATATTTTTTTGTCTTTTGATTTTCCTCCATGAAATATTTCTTCTGTCAACTTGCACTTTAAACACTTTCTAACAATATGCAACATAGGCTTCTTTCTGTTTCCTCATGTACTACTAGTTTACTGATGAAAGTGTGTAGCTTTATACGGAAAACATATGACATTGAAATAGAGAACTGTATATTACCCTAAATAAATCTCATTCTCTGAGTAAACTGTTTTCCCATGTAGATTTGGCAAGATAAAAAGTAGAAAAAGTCTTAGGTAGCTACTTCTCTGTTCATAGGTTTAAGACAAACTCCATTTATGATCAACATGAAAGCTCCAGCTGATTTGAGAAGACACAGAATCTAGATTTATTTGCATGGTGACACCATGGTTCAGATTTTGAAAAATAAGTGGGTGTTATAAGACATTGCACTTGTATTACCTGTACTACCTCAAAGAGACCTTGCTTGCTAGTTTGGCTTTTGGATCTCCAGAAGCTAACTAAACAAGAAGGTAACTAGTTATAACTGAAATGTAAATGAAAATGGAAGGATTTGGGACACTGAGGATGTTAGTCAGACACAGACTAGTTTACTATTATTTGAGATCATGAACTCTTTCTTGCAGTCCTGTCCTTATCATTATAAGAGAACATTAAGGTTAGATATTGTTTCCGTACTCATAGAATCAAAGAATCACAGAATCATAGAATATCCCGTGTTGGAAGGGACCCATAAGGATCATCAAATCCAACTCCTGGCACTGCACAGGTCTACCCAAAATTTTAGACCATGTGACTAAGTGCACAGTCCAAACGCTTCATAAACTTCGACAGGCTTGGTGCAGTGACTACTTCCCTGGGGAGCCTGTTCCATTTTGCGACCACCCCCTCAGTGAAGTACCTCTTCCTGATGTCTAGCCTAAACCTCCCCTGCCTCAGCTTGACACCATTCCCAAGGTCCTATCACTGGTGATTAAGGAGAATAGATTGGCACCTGCCCCTCCACTCCCCCTCACGAGAAAGCTGTAGACCGTGATGAAGTCTCCCCTCAGCCTCCTCTTTTCCAGGCTGAACAAACCAAAATGATCTCAGCCGCTCCTCGTGCATCTTCCCCTCTAGTCGCTTGACCATCTTCGTTACCCTCCTCTGGACACTCTCCAACAGTTTCACATCCTTTTTGTACTGTGGCACCCAAAACTGCACACAGTACTCGAGGTGAGGCTGCACCAGCACAGAGTAGAGCGGGACAATCACTTCCCTCAACCAACTAGCGATACTGTGAAGAAAATTCTCTTTTTTGTTGTTCGGTTCAGACCCTAATGCAACCTTGACACACTGTTCCTTGACAAATTAGTGAGGTATAATCTGCGCTAAAGTTTGCAGATTTTAATTGATTTTAAAGTTTGTACAATCAAAATGTATTACAAAACTGTTGTCCATTCTACAAAGGGTCCTTGCCCACCAGATTTAAATACATTGGTTGGAGAAGGGTGCCTTCTCCTGACAAGGAGGCAGAAGATGTAAAAAGTGTATATCCTCAGCCAGAACTGAGGGGCTTCACTGACGACTGTGACTGGCTCTCAAATTAGATTAAATCAGTGGGATCTGTTCAAACCCTTTCTAATTAAGATCAGTCAAAAACCTGGCAGATAGAACAATAACTCAAGATATGGGGAAAGATTCACTTGCTGATGAGACCAAAGACACAAACTCCTATTTAAGGAAGTGTCCCCATCATCTGATTGTTAGATGAGTTAATACTGGCAGTGCTGATTTTTTTATTTATTTTATTTTTTTTTCCTTAACAGATGTTATAGTTTATTTAATATAGTATGTTTTATTCAAGTGCAAGAAAAAAAAAAATTCAAGATGCTTAAGCCGGTTACCAGAAAGGAGATTTGAGTAAAACTGAAGCACCTAATGACAAGAAAAATAATCATAAAGACAGTGTTTCATCCGCCTTCAAGCCAAATACATATGTGTATTGCCAGCATTCTGAATCGAGTACCCTTAGCATCTAGATTATTATGTGGAACATAATATAGTCTTAGGAGTTACACACCATGAACGAGGATCAAAATTCATTATGATTTATTTAACCGTGGATATAGGAGGGGTAACCATCTGTCCATTGATATCTCTACTTTAATGGGAGATATAACACTTTTAACAATATGTGTCAATATTTTAAATCAATTATGAGACATTGGAAGGAAATTATAGCCATCCCAAACATAGCTGAAGGCATAGAAAAGTTTGTTGGATCTTTTATGGATCCAAAGTTTGTCGGATCTTTTATGGGCTAGATTGCTAGAAAGTAATGGTGCTTGTGAGAGGTGGGCAACGTTTAAACAGCACTTTTTCCAAGCTCAAGATCAGTGCATCCCTAAGAGTAGGAAACTGGGGAAGGGGGGCAGGAGACCTGTGTGGATGAGCAAGGAGCTCATTGACAAGATCAAAAGGAAGAGGAAGTTCTATGAAATGTGGAAAAAGGGCCTGTATTCTTGGCCGGAGTATAGGAGTGTTAACAGGGCCTGCAGGGATGCGGCAAGGAAGGCTAAAACCCACCTAGAGATGAAGCTTACAAAGGAGATAAAGGATAATAAGAAGGTTTTTTTTAAGTATGTAAACCATAAAATGAAGACTAGGGATAATGTGGGTCCCCTGCTGAATGAGAGGAGTGTCCTGGTAACAGAGGACTTTGAGAAGGCAGAGATACTGAATGCCTTCTTTGCTTTGGTCTTTGCTTCAAAGACTCCCCGCCACACACCCCCCCCCCCCCACCCCCGCAACCCCCACCCACCCACCCCCCCCCCCGGGACTCCTGGACCCTAGAGGGAGGAGAAAGAGTATGGGAAATGGAGGGCTCCCCTCTGGTTGATGAGGGCACGGTTCAGGAGCATCTGAGTAGGATCAACGCACACAAATCCATGGGCCCTGATGGGATGCATCCACGTGTACTGAGGGAGCTGGCAGAGATGATCACTGAACTGCTCTCTATCATCTTTGAAAGGTCCTGGAGAACAGGAGAGGTGCCTGAAGACTGGAGGATAGCCAATGTTACTCCGGTCTTCAAGAAGGGGAAGAAAGAGGATCTGGGAAACTACAGGCCAGTCAGTCTCACCTCTGTCCCTGGAAAGGTGTTGGAACAGCTTGTTCTGGGTGCCATCTCCAAGCAATTGGAAGAGAAGGTTATGAGGAGCAGTCAGCATGGGGACTTTGGGACCAAGGGGAAATTGTGCTCGACCAACCTCATTGCCTTCTATGATGGCATCATCAGCTGGGTAGATTGGGTGAGAGCAGTGGATTTCGTATACCTTGATTTTAGCAAGGCTTTTGATACTGTCTCCTACAACATCCTACTAGCAAAGCTGAGAAAGTGTGGAATGGATGAGTGGACAGTAAGGTGGGTTGAGAACTGGCTGACTGACCGAGTTCAGAGGGTGGTGATCGGCGGCGCAGAGTCCAGCTGGAGACCTGTGACTAGCAGCGTTCCCCAGGGGTTGGTGCTGGGTCCAGTCTTGTTCAACATCTTCACTGATGACCTTGATGAGGGAATAGTGTCCACCTTCAGCAGGTAAGCCAATGACACAAAGCTGGGAGGGATGGCCGATGTGCCTGAAGGCTGTGCTTCCATTCAGCGAGACCTGGACAGGCTGGAGAACTGGGCAGGAAGGAACCAAATGAGGTTTAACGAGCAAGTGTAGAGTCCTACACTTGGGAAGGAACAACCGCATGTATCAGTACAGGCTGGGGGATAACCTGCTGGAGAGGAGCTCTGAGGAGAAGGACCTGGAGGTCCTGGTGGACGACAGCTTGACCATGAGCCAGCAGTATGCCCTGGTGGCCAAGAGGGCCAATGGGATCCTGGTGTGCATTAAAAGAAGCGTGGCCAGCAGGTCAAGGGAGGTGATCCTCACCCTCTACTCTGTCCTGGTCAGGCCTCACCTAGAGTACTGTGTCTAGTTCTGGGCTACCCAGTACAAAAAAGACAGGGATCTCCTGGAAAGAGTCCAGCAGAGGGCCACAAAGATGATATGGGGCCTGGAGCATCTTCCCTATGAGGAAAGGCTGAGAGGCTTGGGTCTCTTCAGTCTTGAGAAAAGAAGACTGAGAGGGGATCTTATCAATGTTCACAAATACCTTAAGTGTGGGAGACACAGGGATTTGGCCAACCTCTTTTCAGTGGTTTGTGGGGACAGGACAAGGGGCAATGGCCACAAAATGGATCACAGGAAGTTCTGCACCAACATGTGAAAGAACTTCTTCACAGTGAGGGGGGATGGAGCACTGTAACAGGCTGCCCAGGAAGGTTGTGGAGTCTCCGTCTCTGGAGATATTCAAGACCTGTCTGGACACCTACCTGGGCAACCTGCTCTAGGGAATCTGCTTTGGCAGGGGGGTTGGACCCAATGATCTCTGGAAGTCCCTTCCAACCCCTACAATTCTGTGATTCTGTGATTTGCAAAATGTGTTCTTTGCTTAACTTTATAAACTAAATATTCCTGTCCTAGTTAAGGTTGACAGTAATTTTTATGACAAATAAATTAGGTCTCATCATTATTACATTTTTCTGTTCAGAGGGTTCCCTGCAGACCACCTACAATTTGTTCATCATTTAGTAGAGTTGATTTGACATAATTTCTAAATTCCGTAACAACAAAGATGTCATTTAAATCACTGTTGACCAGGATGACTTAATGTATCTTCAACTTGAATGTATTTTGAGGTCCAGTACATTCAGTCTAAGACTGTTTTCTGTTGTGGATAAACTAGCTAACTAATTAACGAACTAAAAGTTACTGAACTACCTTAATTGGTCACTAAGAGCTTAAGGTTAAAAGAAAAAAAAAAGTACAAAAAAAATTAAATGTTCTATCAAACTTCTTTCAGTGCTGTAAATGTGTCTGAATATTATTTATTTATTTATTTATTTATTTTTCTGGGGATTTGCACCAAAAAGTTATTACCCACTCATATGTGTCAATTAAGGATAACAAAAATGTTTTTATAAATATATTAATGACAAGAGAAGGGCCAAGGAGAATTTTCATCCTTTACTGGATGAACGAGGAAACCATGACTACTGAGGAACAGGAAGAGGCTGAGGTTCTTAATGCCTTCTTTACATCTGTCTTTACTAGCCAGACCACTTATCCCTGAGGTACTCAGTCTCCCGACATCGAAGTCTGGGGTGGGAAGCAGAAGAACCCCGCCACAGTCATTGTAGTAGTAGTCATTGGTACATTGGTGTAGTAGTACATTGGTGTAGTAGTCATTGGAACAGGTTGCCCAGGAAGGTGGTGGTATCACCATTCCTGGGAGTGTTTAAGGACAGGTTGGACATGGTGCTTAGTGACATGATTTAGTGGGTGACATTGGTAGTAGGGAGATGGTTGGACCAGATGATCTTGAAGGTCTTTTCCAACTTTAATGATTCTATGATTGTAATCGATATATATATTTTTATATGACACCATAAAGAAGATAATTTTAGTTCAGAATAATTTTCCCCTATTTGTAACACAGAAGTGAAAAAGTTGTGTGTGAAAAGCAGGTGTAAAACTGTCATATCTAATCTATAAAACATTACATCAACATCAGAGCTCTTGTTGATAAAATGAACAGAAATCTATTATTGTAATACCATTTAAAAAAATAATAAAAAAAAAAAATCATGTTCATAGTCCCTGGAAAGTGACAGAATGATGAAGATATGAATTCTATAGCAAGGATTGGATTTTGGAGTGAATTTAAAATGCCCTGTAGTGATTTTAGAAAATGAGGACTGAATGTGACAACTCCCATTATTAGGAAATCCCACCCTTTCTGGATTTCTTTAAAGGTAAATGATAAAACACCATATATTGACTCACAAGCTGAAGTGTTTCTTTTTTGTTTATTTGTTTGTTTGTTTGTTTGTTTGTTTTCTGCTGTCAGTCTGAAAGACTAAATTCTTAAAGATGTAGGTCTTGAAGAATTCTTTAAGGAAAAATAAAACCAATTGAAACAATTAATTTTTTAATTTTTGTGTTATTTCACTAAGCACCACTTTTTCAAGTTCCACAAATCAGTGAATAAAATTTCTACAACCAGCCTTAGTTGTCTTAGATGTCTTATTTACCACCATGCTGACACATGGTGTTTTGAACTCCATTAAAAAGGGAGGTTATTAAGGATTTAATGGAATAGACTGAATAAAGAATCTCTTGTATAAAATTTGTTTTTCTTAGGTGTTACAGATCTTTTGGTCAGCTTTTGAGTGAAACATAACTAAAGTAAAGGGAAATAAATGATTGTGATGGACAGGAAGAATAACGAGTAAACTCAGTGAGTAATTTAATGTATGCAAGAAAGTATACAATCTTGGCAATGAGGACAGATGTTATGATGAAAACAGAGGAAAAGAAAGAGATCCGTTTATCTATGATAAAATAATAATGCCCAAAGACAAAAGTGCTTTGTGTTTATTTTATTATTATTATTAATTTTATTTATTTATTTATTTTAATAAATCAGAGTACTGAATGTTGAGAAGAAAGGAGAGTGGGGAAGGAAAAGTTGAACCATGAGAAATGATCCAGCTAAATATTAGCAAAATTTGGGCTTCACTACAAATTAAAGCTTTTCGCTATTGGTGTTAAATAATGTGGCAAACTACTGTGATTCCTTGCAAAATATTTCTTTTTGTAAAGATGAAGAAATAAAGTAGACCCTGATGACTTCAGTGTAATATAGATAGCAAAGGTTTGAAAACAAGGAAAAAAAAAATTTCCTCCTGTAATTATTTAGCTACATATTTTGTCATGTGTACAGATATTCAAATAAGTATGAATGCAAGTAATGAACAGATTTATTGATGTAGAGAACTAAAAATACCCCACAAAATTACAAGTTTTTCACTATATATGTGCTTATACATACTTTCTATAAAATGTCAAAAAGAAAAAAAAAAAGTCTTTTTAATTCTAGGAAGTTAGGAATTAGCATTCAAATATGTCCAACCATAGAGACCTAGAGGCACTGAGAAACTGTAAACTAGATGTGCCAAGAAGCCAGATGCTGCCTTTGGAAAAATATTTTTCAGACCTTGGCAACAGAAATCTGTGATGCCATCCAAATGATTCCTACACACTATAAATCTGTTTCCTTCAAACAACACACTAGCCATATTAGCCATATTAACTATACAACTACAGAATTAAAACAGGCCTAAGACATATACAGTCTAACTGAACACAGGGTTTGTAGCATACCATAGTTTCTCTCATATAACTACTAATCTTAAATGAAGGAAAATGTACATCCTTATAATACACAAGACTGTTCATTTAAAATGACACTTTTTTTTTTTTTTTTTAAATGATACTAAAAAGCCAAGAGGACAGGTACTTAAAAGTTAAAAGACAGACACTGTTCTGTATGCTCCATACAGCTTGGTTACTCTTTGTAATATGGTGCTATGAATTTCACCCTGTGCAATGTTAATATTAAATAAGTTTGAAGACAGAAATCTCAAATAATGGTTATGAAACCAAGCTAATTGTACACAAACATGGTTTAAAATGATTTGCTTGACAAAAGACCTGTTTCTTGCTGTAGGAATTTGAGGTCTACTCTTGAACTAGCCACTGAGGTTAATGGAAGTTTTGCTGTTAGTTCAAGAACGTTGAGATTAGTCCAGAAAGCTCTCACTATAACATTTCTCTGGACTGTATTTTTTGTATACCTTCATAATCTTTCAAGAATATTCTTCCAAGGCACAGCAAATCCCCATTAGAATTTCTAAATAAAACAAGCAATAGCCAAATAAAGTAAAACTGGTCCAACTGCAGTCATTTGAACGGAATGAGCTTATTCTCCTTACTCCGTTCAGCTGCTCATGCCCAGCCACATGGTAAGATCATCACCTTTTTTGATTTCTTATCTGCATGATCACTCCCTAAACCAGGTCAGCTGGCAAATACATGCTATTTAAACTGTAGAAATCATTACTACATCCCCCTCTTTTCTCCCCCGAACAAAGAACTTAAACAAGGATCTTACTTGGCAGGTCTAACAGGGGTAGTCTAACAGAGGTAGAAGCTGAAGAGGAATGAAGGCTGGGGAAAGCAAATGCATTTCCTGAAAGAGGTGCTGTTGGAAGAGCTATGGTTTGAGACTATATACTGAACCATATAGCAAGAACTGGATACTAAAAGAAAGGTAAAAAATCAGTTTCCAAAGAATTGGTAAAATTCCATTAAAAAAAAAGCACTTTATCAGAAATGATTAATCCAATGATTTATCTCCTGTGTTGATTACTTACATTACTGTGTTGGTTTTACTCTGGTGGGCAGCCAAGCTCAACCACAACTGCTCTTTCACTCCCCCTCTTCAAAAGGAAAGGGGGAGAGAATACAAAGAAAAGAGGTCAAGGGTTGAGACAAGAACAGGGAGATCTCTCAACAATTATAGTGATGAGCAAAACAGACTCAGAGTAGGGAGACGGTAAAATTTATTACCTATTGCTAACAAGCTAGACAAGTGAGAAGCAAAGAAACCAAAATTTCCTTTCCCCCATCCACCCTCTTCTTCCTCCCTCCGAGTGGTGCAGGTGAATGGGGGAATGAGGACTGCAGTCAGCCGACTGCACTTCATCTCCGCCACTCCTCCTCACTCACTCTCTTCCCCTGCTCCACACGGGGTCCCTCCCACGGGATGCCATCTTTTCCGAACTGATCCTACGTGGGCTTCCCACAAGCAGCAGCTATTCAAGAACTGCTCCAGATACAGTTCCATACCACGGGGTCCATCCCTCAGGAACAAACTGCTCCAGCCTGGATCCCCCACGGGCAGCAGCTCCTGCCAGGTCACCTGCTCCTGTGCAGTCTCCTCTCCACAGGCTACAGGTCTGGCTTGGAATCTGCTCCATCAGGGGTCCTCTACAGGCCACAGCCTCCTTCAGGCCACATCCACCTGCTCCACTGTGGTCTCCTCCATGGGCTGCAGCGTGGAGATCTGCTCCGCCGTGGGACCCATGGGCTTCAGCCTGTTTCACCATGGTCCTTTCTACAGACAGCAAGGGAAACTTTTGCTCCAGTGCCTCGAGTACCTCTTCCCCCTCCCTTTTCACTGACCTTGGTGTCTGCAGGGCTGTTTCTCACTCCTCACTCTGCCAGCTGCTGTTGTGCAGCAGTTTTGTTTGTTTATTTTGTTTTTCCTTAGATCTGCTGTCAGAGAGGTGTAAACAACATCGCTTACTGGCTCAGCTCTGGCCAGCATCAGACCACTTATCTAACATGGGGCAACTTCTGGGTTCTTCTCACAGAAGCCACCCCTGCAGCCCCCCACTACCAAACCCTTGCCACGTAAATCCACTACAATTACAGATATTTATTTCTTCAGTATCAAAAGATATACCAAAAAGCATTATGGATATATATCTATAATGACCTTGTAAAATCAAGATCAATTAAGAGATACTTGAATTGTTATTACTTAGGCAAGATATTCTTTCCTTCTTGTAAGTCTAAATTACAACAGCATTTGTCATTAAAATAAGAATGTAGTGATTTTAAATGGGACACTACCTTCCTCACTGCACACAAGGGGCTTGACCTGGACATGAAATTGGATTCTGTCCTCTGCACGGTCTGCAGTCCATTTCCACAGGGCTTGTGGAAGAAATTTGCTAATGGAGATAAAGAGCAATGGGACAGTAAATCCTAGTTAAAATATTTGAATTTCTCATGTAATGTAAGTGCAAAAGAGACAATTATAGCATGCCATTTGTCCTTCTGCACTACACAGAAAACATAAAAGTATAATCGTTTTATCATTTTGATATATTGACTGCATAGTTTGCATTTGATAGAAGAATGCTATTTCTTAAGTTTTGAATTCTATCGCTGTATTAATTCTTCAATAAAAATATCTTTATGATATTAGGAAACCCCTCACAACTACATTTTTCTAAGATAATTTAGTTCAGAAGGGACTTTCAGAGAACAGACTTCCTGTTCATAACTAAGAAAACATTTTTTTTGGTATAACCAGAATTCTCACATTGGGCTGAGGTATAAATACCTGTCTTGTATAGGAGAGCCCATATATGGACCCAGAAGTTCAGATGTGGCTTCACAAGTGCTTGCTTCATATAAGGTAAAGAGTTACTTGGACCTCGTTGGATCTGAGGGCTTCTCTTGCCAATACAGTTTAATGTGTGCTTGGCTTTCTTCACTGAAGGTCACATCTAGCCTACAAATATATCTTCCTTATTTTCTCAATATCTGACTTGAGAGCTCTGGGACCTGATTTATAGAAAGGATGAATCTAGAGCTCAAACCAAATATTGCAATGGCATTTCACATTAGAAAACTAAAATAAATAGATTTTTTTTTTTTTTTGGTTTAATTTCTCTATGTCTCTGTTCATCACTTGAAAAATAACTTCACTCCAACTCCTAGGTATGCCAAAAAAAATTTAATAATAAAAATTCATGTTTATAATATGTTCAAGATCCCCAGAGCACAGCTCACAAGAAGATAAATAACCCTGTCTTTGGAGCAACATTTGATTAGTGTACATAAAAGAAAGAGGCTGAAGAGAGAGAAAAATTTTGCAAAATCTGCTTGGTAACAGAACTCCACACATCCTGGATACTTGAATAAGGGACTGGTGGGTTGGATAGGGGCATGGGGGCAGAAAATTATGAGATTATATTACATAGGCTGTCTTATAACACATATAAAGGACTCTGGCTATTAATAGTGAAGAAGCATATCCAAATGCTTAACTTTAATTTGTAATTTTTCAGGAATTGTTATCTACACAGATGTAGGTGCTCTTAAAAGCAGAAAGAAAATATATGATAAAAGTGTTAATTTCAGTATATATTCAACTCTTAAGATGGCACAGAATTCATTGAATTTTTCTATTGAAATAAAATTCATATACTCACAAGACTTTATGCACAAACATACACAATAGTGATAATTAACTTTTTGTGTTTCTGCCAATTTAGACACTATATGAAGCATCAGCTTCAGTTGCAGGTAATTATATTGATATGCCGACACAAAAATCTTAAATATAATCAAAGTTTTCATTAACTTATATTATACCTTATATGCTATCAAAAGTGAGTACTCTGATGAATAATATGTGAAATAGAACTAAATCAAGTGCAGCAATATCTGTCCAAAATTTCTTAAAACCCGAGACTTTTAACATACACTCTCCCAATTACATTACTCACAGTACAATAGGAAAAATTCTTAACATCATTCAAAAGTGGAATATCTTAAGCAAAGAAAGCGTTTCACTTCTACCATTTTTTTATAGGATATGATAATGCAAAATATGGTGGTAGCACCTTTTGGTCTTTTTGTACAGGTTGGCTTGTTTGGTTATCTTGTTTGTGTAATGGAGTACTTGAGTAAGAACAATACATGCTAGGATATGGACTCAGTCTCAGTCTTCTCCTCAAGTTAGCACTACATAAACCCACTGCTGGCTGCAGCATCTCTGCAGCTTGCTACCATACTGTCTCAACAGTTATAAAGAAAGACATATCTTGGGTGGTTCTCTATTGTCCATGTGAGCATGCTGTGGAGGCAGAGAGAATACTAACAGTATATGGGGCTGAACAGATTGTGTCAGTCAGTCCACACAACAGAAACAAGCATATCAGGCCTGAACCTCAGTTTTATTAGCCAAAAAAAATCTCTTCTGCTTCACAGCTCAGTTAAAATATAACACCTGCACATAGCTTGCAAACTTGTTGTGACAATACAAGGTGACTCGGGGACTGAACAAGAACCAATTTTAAATTACAATATAGCCATATCCATGATTATCATTCCTATATATTTCATTTAAGAATCATAAGGTGATGATTAGCAAGAGTTTGGGTTTCAACACTTGATTCCTGTCTTAATAATATTTGTGCTCAATTTCTCACAATGGAAAAGTGGAAAATGGACTTCAAAATACATTTCTATGCTGAAGGGTATATTGCAAGGTTTTATTTTGTCAGTGTAACACTGCAGCAATAACGGATAAGACAACAGTGAATACGGAGCAAAGAAATCAGGGCTGTTTTTTCTTTCTTTTGAACTCAAAATCTTTTACTGACATGATGCTGCTTAACCTTAGGCATAGTAACTCTAGCTCTAACTGACTGAATATTTTTTAGGTAGAGATAATATTTTCTTCTCCTAAATTCCAGTAAGACACATTATTAAAAGACAGGAAAATAGCTAAATTTTGTTATTAAAATGCATACTGTTTCTAAAATATTTTTTGCCTTTATTTTTTAAATAAATATTTTCATTCATGTTGGTATTAAGTCTTTTTAGGTTGTTAATTTGTTTTATAGATATTCATCATCAATATCTTAGTGTTATTTTATATTGGCATTCAAAGCTTCACATTGTTGTTATTAATACCTCACTACAGAAGAGTAATATGTTCTCATAAGAAATTGTAACACCACCCATTATAAAAGTCAGCTGGTTTCTAAATGGCAGTAATATGACATAAAATGTTCAAAAACAGAATCATGCAAATTCTTATCTATCAATGTGTAATAGTTGCTCACAAAATATTCTCTAGTACTTGGTATGATCTATTTCTGTACATTGCAGGAGATATTAATTCAATTTTTTATTCTGCATGGAACTTCAGCTGTTGTAAGAAAAAGGAAAAATCTTCTGGTCTGCAAAGATGTTAAGAAAGATTTCCCTGAATGGGCAGTCAGTATAATTTTATCAGCCTATACATATTTATGCATAACCAAATAATGAATAGTGTAACAGATATAGAATAGAATCACTTTTATAATATATCAGTTATGCAAATATCAGTGGAAAGTTAACAGGAAATTGTTGAAAAAATAGATTGTGCAGATCTATTAGATCTAAACTCATGCTTTTTTGCAATTCTAGCACTAGTCTATCACCTACAGGTATGAAGCTAATACTTTTTAGGCTAGACCTAGTATAACACAAAGGAAGAAATAAAATGTTTGCAATCACCTCTCTGGTAGAGCAGTCAGCTTGTTCTCACAGGTAACTAGTGATAGGAACAGAGGAAACGGTCTCAAGTTATGCCAGGGGAGGTTTAGGTTGGAAATTAGGAGATATTTCTTCTCAGAAAGAGTAGTCAGGATTTGGAATAGGTTGCCCAGGGAAGTGGTGGAGTCACCGTCCCTGGGAGTGTTCAAGGAAAGTTTGGACCTGGTGTTTAGAGATATGATTTAGTGGGTGACATTGGTAGTAGGGAGATGGTTGGATCAGATGATCTTGGAGGTATTTTCCAACCTTAATGATTTTATGATTGTAGTCACTCAAATTCTAAATTCATAAATTGCTTGGTTTATATCAAATATTCAGATTTCTTCATTCTGATTAAAACATCAAAATCAAAGAATATATAGTATTTTGTTTCAGTTATAGTATATTGTTATAGCATACTGTTTCAGTTTTATCCATCAAAAATATTTGAATTTGCATACAATATTTAAAAAACTAAAAGCCTGTACTAAGAACTATCAGGCAGATTTTGAAATCTAATCACTAGTAGTCACTTGGGAGACTGTTTCAACACTGCTTCAGAACATATTGAACATATTTCCTTACCCTTATTTATTTATTTACTTTTTATTACATGTCTTAAACAACTAGCTCCGGAATATAGCTGTCATTCTGAATAAAGCTTTTCTTTCTAATCCTGTCTGAAAAACTTAACTTTCTGGACAAGTTCCACCACAGACACTCCACTTCTGCACAGTGTTTATAACTGGTAACTGTAAAAAAAAATAGCCATCTGCCTGACATTGATACCTATGAATCTGGTCCTTAAATGCATCAGTCTGTCTTTGCGTTTAATAGATACTATTAGCCTATACTTTAGGTAGGTATCTACAATAGGCTAGAGGACACATAAGAGTAAGATGCCTTAATCTTGAATCACTTTCACCTTTGTGTCCAACATTAGACAAGGATATAAATCTGCTTTTTTATTGTTGTTTTTTGTTCCTCCCATCTCCTGTCCATATATATATATATATATATATATATATATATTTTTTTTTTCCCCTCCCAGTTTAAAGCATTGTAATGAAGTTATTGAGTTCAATCCTTCTTGTGTGTGCATGTGTGATTTCTCCTCTGTGGAAGGAACTTGACTCTGAGGCAAACCAAAACCCTGCGTGCCCAATCTCCATTCTTGGAGAAAATCAGAGCTGTGTGCAGGCTTCTGTTTCATTCTTTTTGCAGTGTCTCGAGGCTCTCAGTCACACACTCTTGTCTCAGCCACTCCATTGAATGGCTCCGTATGCCCTAATATTCCCTGTTGGCAATGTTTACTATATTTGCAGGAATTTTATACCACCAAAATGCGTAAAGAAACCCAAGGGAACTGGACAGTCAGACCCTGAGGTGTTACTGTATTTCTGTGCATAAAGGGAGAAGGATTTCTCTTAGACAAAGAGCGTCACCCTGTCTTTACTATTCATCTTCAGAAATGTATTTGAAAAGTAAGTCTGCAGAAACAGAATATTAGTATTTTGGCTTGAATTCAGTTGAATAGTCATTATAAGCTTGTGGCAAAGACAGGGAGTCTGAGTAACTAGAGGCGGAGAAAGAAAGAATGCTCACAGCACACAGGTTTAAATACACGCAAACATCCTTTGAGGCTTAGTATATATTTAAAGACTTCTTGTAGAGAATATATACATATATTCAGTATTTTATATATTTATAGATATATTTGTAATAAACTTTTATTTTTTTGCCAATAAAGAGCCAGCCACTCATTTGGAAAACAGTTCTCTACTGGAAGCATTTTACTGAGCATTTTACTTTCATGAAAGGTTCAGTCTATTTACAAGTTAAAACCAGACTGGACCAGATTGCAACTAGATTAAATGTGCTGTAAGAAAAAAATAAATAAAATAAAAAAAAAAATCACAGTACAAATCTTCTTGACAAATTCAAAATTCTGAGATATTTAACATCAATGCCCTTTTAGAAAAACTTGTACGTAAATGAGGCACTTATCTCTATCTTCTGTAAGATAACGAGGGCTTGCCCTCTGTTTAGAAATTCATAACACAATAAAGCAAATAGTGGCTGTACACTGTGCTCTCCAGAATATTTCCTTTTCTGATGTCTTTAGTATTTTCAGTGGCTTGAGGATATGTTATATCTAAAAAGAATGTGACTTTACATCAAACTGCAAAATATTCCTTTGGCAGCATCATTGGCATTGCATACACTGAACTTGTGAGCATTTGTTCGGGGGCCTTTTTCTCAAATAAGGAACAAACTGCTCCAGCTGCAGGTCACTCAAAGCTAAAACATAAATATAAGTAAATAAATAATAATAATAATAATAATAAAATCCAAGGGACAAGGCAAGCCAGCAAAATTTATCAGCAGTTTAATTCCCCAAGAGGGCACCAGGGGCCATTACATGGCCATTAGCGTAGCCAGCACTAGAGTCACAGGCACAGTAGAGACAGCCAAGAAGCCAGAGAAGAGATCAGCTGAGGGCTTTGCAACAGACACAGATGTTGCTGCTAAAAAATGTATATTAGACTTTGGCATCTGAGTCTGTCAAATATGTCCTGTCTGAGACCCCAGCTGTTAAGTTTGCTGATGACAGAAGACGGGAAAAAGCTAAGCTACATTTAGATCATAGCACTCTGATTCCTTCTAAAGAACTGTAAGTTGTCTCAAAGGGTCAATGTCTCACTTATTAAAACTCTTATAACCTTTTCTGGCAGAGTTTTAAAAAGTTCCCATAAGCTGCAATGGTCTAGCACTTCTTATGGATAAATCTGTGTTCAGATGTAGTCAAAAACAAACTGCATTCTCTCACACAAAAGGATTGTCTTCTAGGGGAAGAGTACCCAAAATAAAATGAGCATTATGGATAGGCTGCCTCTAAACTTAGTTGCCATATCTATAATGTTAAAATAAGTCAGCCTGCAAGAAAGGGAGTAGCTGAATATTTTTCTTTGCTTGTTTCTTGCCCTTTGAAGATCTTACATTTGGATTAATTGTCTACTTTCCTCAGGAAGCTTGACAATTGCTTTAGCTTTCTCTGCTTTTCTTCCCTTTTCCAAAGACCTCACTATTTTAGCTACAGTTCAAAGATCTGTTCATGGTTTAAAAATTCTGATATGAACTCTTGACTAATTTTTTCTTCCCTACAAGAGGGAATGGTATTCAGTGAATACCATTCTTCTCCTACAGTATGCAATAATTAACATTCCTTTTGAAAAGTAAATTAGATTATATTGCCAGTTTTTCCGTATCATGAACACAGCAATAACAACACAGATCAGTTCTTTAAAGTGATTATTTTGTATTATCATATAATAAAACATTCAGATAGCAGCAGATATAACTGTATTATGATGAAGCAATGCAGGTTGTGCAAATGGGTTTTAGTGGAACCATATTCACTTTTATCCAGATATATATAAAAGTGTTTTGCTCTACAATTTTTCTTATTTATGAGTAGATGAAAGTACTTTTTTTCTTTTAATTTTGTCCATCTACTTCTGTTTAGAATAATCTAGTAACAGTTTCTAGTGTTTGTCTTTTTAACTTAACCATCATTATCAGTTAAAAACAAACGTTTTTTTTTTTCTCTCCTAAGTGCTATAGCTAATACTGCTATACCAAATTTCTTCTCTTTCTGTAACAAACAACCAAGTGCACTCTGACTGTTTAATACTATATTCAGACTTGTTTTCTTATCGTTTAAAGATAAACCCTGAGGACTTGAGGATAACTGCTTCATTCTGCATGGGCTAATGCTGTTGTCATAAATTCCTGCTCTGTTTTGTTAACTAGCCTTCCGTTAATCAGGCCTACTCTAGAGTATATTGTGCACCAGGGAGATGAGATACAGAGTATAAGATAACACAGCGAACCTTTAGGCAGTTATAATGATTTGAAAGAGTCAATTCAAAAATAGAGAACAGTTTATCTTCTGTCCATCAGACAAAACCTCTGATTTGACTGATTAAGATTAAATAGACCACAATACTTTCTTTTAAAGCACAGCAAGAGGATAGGTATTATTACTCCCCCAAGCCCATAGGAACTTTTTGAGGTGAATGTCCTTGTCACAAGCCTAAACTATAAGAATACTTCCTTCCTTCCTTCCTTCCTTCCTTCCTTCCTTCCTTCCTTCCTTCCTTCCTTCCTTCCTTCCTTCCTTCCTTCCTTCCTTCCTTCCTTCCTTCCTTCCTTCCTTCCTTCCTTCCTTCCTTCCTTCCTTCCTTCCTTTTCTCTTCTATTGTCCCACGACTCTTGAATTAATTTTTGCACTATAAAGCAGTGCCAACGAGAAGGACAAAAAAACATCCCAACAGATAATTCAGTTATTAACAGCCTCCCTGAAAAGGTAAATTTTATCCTTTCAACTTGAAATGAAGCAAGAATTGAACCAATGCAATCTGCCTCAAAAAACAGTTGTTCTAACTTGTAGGCTACTATATTAGAATGAAAAACAATATAATTAATTATTCTTTTCTGTATTTACTTTCTGAATATAAGTAATTTGTCAGTTCTTTTCAAAAACAATTGTACATAATTACTCTGGGAAGGATACAGTAAAATCAGTCTTTGGGTCACTGTTCTGAAACCTCGAGTAAATCAACAAACCCTGAGGTGGACAGTCTTTTTTGAGATTCTTTCTAACCTCAGCATTTTTTTTTTCTTGGTTTTGTATAAGCAGCTGCCAGTGATGAATGCTCCTTCAAGAATCCTGCTATTCATGGAAGCACTGGGTGCTTTTCATCCAAAGAATCCTAATGCTCCCTATTCACTTTTTACGGAGGTGGGATACTAATACAAGTTTTCTGTATTTCACTCAGAAACAACAAAAAAAAAGTGCTAGTCTTTTAAAGCAACTGCAGCCTTTATATTATTTTAATAGACTTTATAAATGCCAGTTCTGACACATAGGCACTGATTGTTTTGCTTACATGCTTTGAATGTTAGCTCTGGTGTGTGCTCAGTCATCCTGTTGCCTGAGTAACCATCTTAGCTATGTCCCAAGTATGGGCCAGGTATAGGCTAAATTGCTGTCTGCAGTGCTTGTCTTCAGACTTTCAGAACAGGGAACTTACCAAAGTGATGACTTCTTTTATTTCAAAATGTCTTTGTTTCCTTCTCCAAGAATGATGTCATCTAAGGAGGCACAGGTTTAGATACAGACTTGGGGATGAATATGCAAACATGGAAAATATATGCAGGTACAGCCAAAGGACAAACTCAGAAATTTCACTTGCCTGCATCTTCCCCAGAAGAACATCTAACCAATAAAAGAACAAAGGCCTAGAATAAATAGGCTAGTGACTAGGAAAATACTAATGGATAAGAAACTGAATTCTCACTCCACTAGACTGGAATTTAGACCTTGAATCTCCCGAGTTATCTGTCCTTGTGAAAAAGAGGAAACAAGACAAGCAAGTCTCTCATTTTTCTTGAGAAAGCTGTTCTATTTTTCATCAACACTTTATGGCAGAAACATAGAGACTTGGAGAGTCAAATAGACACCTTAGCACTGTAAGTAATACATTCATCAGGAGTATCTCTCCTATGAATTTTTAATTCTTTTCTATCTGGGAATTGATTCAAGAAGGAGACTTTGCGAGCAATTGTACATTACAACTAGCTACAAGACAATGTCACTAGGAAACATTATTTAAAATTTTAACTCTTCAAGAAAAAAGGTTAGTGCGTTAAGTAGAGAAATGTAGGCAAGACAGCAACTACTTGGCTCTGTGAATAGTCCATCCTTATACTAAATGGGCTGTGATAAATCAAGTAAACCACTATCCAGATTTAAAGATTTCAAAGCTATTAATTTTCTTATCTGACCTACGATGAGCATGCTGTAATGAAACCTCAAACTATAAACTTCAGCAAGCAGAGCAGGAACCTAATTAGCATTTGAATAAGCATTTAAAACTAAACTAAACTAAAATAAAATAAAATAAATCTTCTGAATAATTCACTAAGTGTTACTGATGAGTCAGCAAGTTGTACTGTCCCCTTTTCAGACTTGATTCAATTCACCTGAATATGGTTTTAGTTTTAAGCATGTGTATAATAGTATTCCTACTTAGAAAATAGCTCAACACTTGTCAACATTCTTTACTTAACTCAATTACATGCTTGAGTGCTTCACATAGTTGAGCTTCACATGAATATGAGAAAGAACCAATGAATCTGCATATTGTTACTAAGCCAGTAGAAATAACAATTTTTCAATAAAATAAATGCAGCCACAAAAGCCAATGTTTTATATGTATAGACATATCAGCCCCTTATAATCTGAAACCTAATAACTGCATATGTAATTCTTTTTTGAAAGTGTGATAAATATTTACATATATAGTTGATTCCAAATTTCTTGCTTGTTACTTTTCTGCCATATGTTGGATTCAATAATATTTTTTTGAATGGAATTTAAGCAGCAATATCACTTTAAATATACAACTGTGACATCTTCATAAAATAATTCAAAAAAGAAATTTCCTCGGCATTTCTATTTCATAAAAGATTTTGACAAATAAGCTCTACAGTTTTTTTTAATGGCTGCCTAACCTTTTGTAAATACAATTTAATCTAGAAGCAATTCACCCATATTTTGACCTACTAGTTGAGCTGTAACTGTATTAAAATTTGAACAAACAAACAAACAAACAAAAACAAACAACAAAAAACAACCAACCAAACAACCAAACAAAAAATATTTCCAGAAGATGTGAGGTTAAGTTGATAGGTAGGAGTGTCAATTTCCATATATTTGAGCTATTCTGTCTTTCTTCACCTACATCTGTTCTGAAAAATAGAGTTTAAATATTTCTATTTAAGGTTTTCTAGATTAAAACAGAAGAGAACATGCTTAATTAACATATCTAATGTAATTAAAACCATGCATACATAAGAGTTGCTTTCTGGATCAAGTTCAAACAGGTAAATAAATGTAGTCTGTCTAAGGTACACTATTAAAAATAACACTGAAGCCAAATGTTTAATTTGGATCATTTTGATCATTTTTCTGTGTATTTATTATGTGCTCATTTTGTATTACTATACATTTATTTTAAGCAGCTGCAATAACTGGAATTCATACTCAAAAATTAATAACAGCTATAGCAATTTTTCAATATTGTATCTGAGTGTGGTTAAAAAATCATCACACTCATTCCACATAGATATCAAAGTCAGATCCCTAAATATGCAGAAAAATATATATCTATATATTTTTCCCATTATCTTTATTAAAGACTTGAACTATACACAACTCTCAAAGTCAGGGCTGTGAGTATACCAATAGGCTGAGCCATGTTTTTTTCTGAACAGCTGACTAGATTTCCAAGCATGACCATGAATCTAGCACCTCACCATTAACCTCTCTTTGTCTTACCACTATCTGATAATTAATGGACTGCTGATGGATGTTGTTACTAGTAGCCAACTCTGTTCAGCCTTCAAGACTATGCCCTCGCTAAGGTTACCCTGTGCTCACAGTGCATCCCCTCTCATGGAGCTGCCTTTCTCCTGTGGTTGTCTGATGTAGTTCTCAGACAAAGATCAATCCCTCTGCATTTTTACATTTACAGGAATATTTTTAATGAGGATATGGCCATAGTGTTTAGAGCTTAAGAGAATTTAATAATATGAATGCAAACTGTTCCATGGCAGCTGGCCTGAACTTCAAACAACAGTCCTGGATATGTTTAATTTACTATCCTTAATGCAGTTTTTGTGCTTTTCCATAATGCTCATGCAGTGATAGGTTCTTTAAAAAAGACAAGGTTCCTCAACAAAGGAAATATTAATAATAAAAATAATAATGATAACAATAATAATGATAACAATAATAACAATAACAATAACAATAACAATAACAATAACAATAACAATAATAATAATAATAATAATAATTTGATAACAATTACAGGTAGGGTAAACAAAAGGAACAACACTATACCTTTCCTCAAGTAAGCTGGTCCAACAACCATCCAAATGAAGAGTGAGTCTACATAACCTGAGCAGGATTTGGTGTTTTCTTGAGATTTAGACAGACCAACGTTGTATTTATTGAAATAATTCTGCTTAAAATTTTGGTGTGGGCAAAGGGAATCATAACAAATATGTGTTCCATAATTATTGTTAGTTTAATTAGAGTCCTAACAGTCTAATCAAAACACAGGTTATTATTAGCCTGATTACAAAAATAGTAACATTCATGAGTCATTGACACAGTGAAGACATGGGCATGAGGGAGGTAAAGAAGAGTCATCAGTTTCATTAGGTCTGGTGGAATTTTCCCCTCAGTTGGTCCACTTTGAACTGTGTTTATACATTTTCTTAGCACAGCCTGCTTGGCTGATATTTTTTCCCCTTGCTTCCTAGCAAACATTTGACTGTTTGCACCACTTAGCTATTAGGTATAGCAGCATGATAGTTTCCAAAAACACTGCAGAGGTTTTCTATTTTCTTCTTTAATGACTACATAGGATTGCCAAACCTTTATCATAGAGGGTAATCGCAGAGCTAAGTCAGGACAAGTTAGGTGATAGTCACCTGTCTGCCAGATAATTACTATCATAGTTAAAACTATCAGACTCAGACAGGACAGACAAGTCATGAGGGCCTTCTTTGTCAGGCCAATAAAATAATTGCAATAGGAATTACAAAATTATATTTTTTTAGATTACAAAATAAGCAAAGTCTTCTTTTTACTTTTGGGGCATGGGTTGAAACTAAAAAGCAGAAGAGAAAAGAAAGTATCTTATAGCCTCCAGGAATAAAAATGAATTAAAAATATTATTTCAGATTATTCTTTCATCAGAGGCTATCTTGCATAAAGGATAAGTAATTCTTATGTAAAGATATAGCTCAAGAAATCTGGTATTAAATTCAGTTAAGTCAATAGATAAGCTTTCATTTATTTTCATATGTTTTGATCTGCCCTAACAAAAAATAAGACACTGCAAAATTGTTTAATTGTGTGATTAAATTAATTGATTCCAAAATTAGGATTGTCGTTTGAAACCTCAGAATGATGAGCCTTGTGTGACATAATAATCCATTTGTGACTATATATATTTTTCCTGATTATTATTAAAATAAAAGTAAATGAAACACACAACTTTCTATATTTTCTGCATTAAAATATATATCCAAGAATAAATATAAGGTTCTATTTTATAAGTCCTGTAATAGGTTGGTATGATTATAGTAAAATGTAGAAAAAGACATTTTCTTTTTTCTTGCTTATAAACTCTTTTTCTTTTCCAGGACATCTGGTGCCTAAAACATGAGCAGAACAGCTCCAGACTTTCTCATTTTGTCATTAAAGAAGTTCTGGATTTTTAGGTCTTGCTGTGAAGATCACAGTATGTATATTTACAAGTCTGGCATATCATTCTCACTGACTAAGTAGCCTGGTTGCATTTTTTTGATCTTCTCAGAAGCTCAGAGATGATAATTCACAGAGGAGCACTTGTGATGCTGTGAACAGACCCAGTTCCTTAAAAAGTTGACCTTGGAATTAGTTTTGAGGGACAGGACCTAAAAGAGAGAGGCAAAATGAGTTGTGGGTCTTGGTGAGCTATGTCTTGTGGTATGAGTATGTGACCAATACACATTGGATCTGAAGCACAGACATGTGACATCTGAGCTGGCCACCATAAACTTCCTTAAAAACTTAAACTTAAGGAAGTAACCTTAAATAGAGAGAAATATACTAACTTAAGGCATTGTAGATACCAGTTTATATATGCCAGTTTTCCTATCTTAAACGGGTTGGAAGAAAAAACATTAAAAAAAATATTTCTCTGCCTCGATTATAAAAGTCACCTAAAGTGATAAACAGAGATGTAGAAGTATCTTCTCTAGACCTATAGATTAGTGCTAAATTCTCATATAGCTAAGGAGTCCTCCATGCCTCTTTTGTACAAGTGTGGCATTGCTAGACAACCTGAGGTTAGACAGCAGGACAACTGGAACTGCATTAGATGAGTTTCCCAAATATTCTAATGAAGCTAATGTTGTTTCTGGCCAGTTTAACTTTATTTCTAGTTCCTTGTATCCTTTCTAGTCTTGTAAAATTTGTTTTTGGTCCATATACTTTTAAAAAATTGCAAGTAAATTATTTCCATTTATTTCCAATTATTCAAAAACTTAAAGGACTTTAAAATCTTTCTCTTCCATTCTCTCTTTTAAATGTTCCTCCCAATGTACTAATAAATAAATAAATCACAATATACACTATGTGTTCCTGTTAGAAAACATGGCTAAGAAAAGGAGTTAAAAAAAAAAAAAAAAAGGAATTCCAGCTTTTTTTTCTATCTTTATTAATCTATATCTAAAGAGCTGCTTTAGAAATCCAATGTAATTATATTCCTTATGTGATAATTTTAAGAAATTGAAGTCTTCTCCATTAATATTCAAAGAAATGTTTGATCTTAGTTGTCAAAACAATGACAGAAATGACAGAACCTGCAATTTAGCTTTCACAAAACTTTTAAAAGTAGCCTGTAAAGACTTATGAATACATTTAGAAACACAAAGATGAGAATTGCCAGGAACCATTATTGTCCATTAACCTCTCAGCTAATGCCAGTTACAATATTAGGATATTAATATTAGGATTAGTTACAATATGAGGATATTTTGCCACTTTACAAATGGTGATCATGCTCATCCTGTAAATATGGGTAATAATACCCATATTTGATAATGAGAGTTGCTTTGCTCAAGTAATGACCCTCAGTAAGAGAACTCATGTTCAGCCTTTCCAGAAAAGCACTATTCTTTGCTGTAAATTACCACAAGAAAATGTAGGAACAATTTCTTATTTTGTTCACCCCAAATACAGTTTATTCAACAGAACTGCTTGTCTGTAAGTCACTACAAAACAGCAGTGATAACAGACATGGTGGCCTTCTCCCTCCTAATACTGAAAAGAAAAGGAAATTATTGTAGGAAATCAGTTTCTTAGCAATGAGATAATAATATTTTGTTCTTTTTTTCACTTTTCAAGTTATGATTAGTTTTGCTAGATCAAGACCAAATAATTCCAAATTATGCTCTATTTTAGTCAAATGAAAATTCCTACTGGTTACTAATTTTCTTATGAAGCTTGTTTCCTCTCACTTCCTCTTTTCCTTTTTTTTTTTCTTTTTCTTTTTTTTTTTTTAAAGTTCAGTTTTTACTAGGGTAGCTCATGAATGACAATATGTTACACCTGCTTTTGTGTCTGATTATAACGAGTAAAAAATATATTTTTCCCAGTAATTATGAGTAAGTTGAAGATGTTCCATCTAGATCTCAGTCATGGAAATTATTCAATTTTTAATAACACTTTGTTGTTGACTAAAATGGGCACAGCATTTAAATTGAAATTTCAGAGTAAAGAGTTTGGAGTGCTGATTAATCTTAAGACTTTTATTTATTTATTTATCTATCTATCTATCTATCTATTTATTTATTTATTACTATGAAACTTAATTAAAAATAGTTTGTATAAAAATTTTTGTATAAACCAATAAGAAATGAAAGATCAGAAACTTATCATTGCCAGAAAGTAGAGAAACTTCTGCTCTTACCCAAGGGAACCAATGAATTTTACTTTGATGATATCTGGGTACTGTTATTGTATTTTCCTAAATGATATGTAGCTGCAGAAAGTCTTTATCAAAAGAAATTCATTCTATTTAGGTGAGACTAACAGACAGCATAATTGCAAGGTTAATTATAGTAATTTTGAAGCAGCTGTGGAATGTTTCATGTTACCAGAAGGAAACAAAATGTAGATATTATTATTCAATATTCATTTTTACATATTAAATAAAAGTTGCTTCTTCTCTGTTTTGGAAGACTAAGGAATTAAATATACCATAAGATAAAATAAAAAATATATACCTTAAAAATAAACAATGCCCAAGCTTTAAAATTCTTCTTGACAATATTAAAATAAGCATCTGAAAAATTTGTGCCATGTAGGATTTCATTCTTTTGTCTTGCTAAGTAGTAAGAAAAATATAATGTATTTTTAGTTATTTTTGTTATATTCAGCATTTCTTTCAGCATCCATCATCTGTCTTCTCTCAACATCTTGTCTGTTTGTCTAAATGTTTTTTACCTACTATTTACTAATTAAGATATGGAAAATATGTAAGGATTTACAGACAGTCCTCTATGGCGTCTAGAATTTACCAAGAACACAGCTGATCTCAATCTCTGGTGTATTTTCTCTTTTGAGTGTTGTTTGTTGTTGCTGTTGTTTGTTTGTGTTTGCTTTTGTTTTGTTTTGTTTTCTCAATAGTAATGCAATGACAGAAAGTGCTATTTTTTAATTACATTCCAAGTGCATACAGGGAATTCAGCACCAGAGACATGTAAATAATTTTCTCTGAATCTTGTGCAAGAAATCTGGTTCAGGATTAGGTATTAAACCTGAGGGGCTTTATGGAATTGTAAAACATTTCTGTTGTGGTTTAACCCGGCTGGCAGCTAAACACCACACAGCCGTTCGCTCACCCTCCCCCCTCCCTCTCTGGGATGGGGGAGAGAAACGGGAAAGTGAAGCCGGTGAGTTGAGATAAAGACAGTTTATTAAGACAGGAATATAATAATAACAATAATAATAATAGTGATAATGATAATAGTATTAATAATAATAATGTGTAAGAAACAAGTGATGCACAATGCAATTGCTCACCACCCGCTGACCAATGCCCAGCCTATCCCCGAGCAGCCGGCCCCCCACCCCGGCCAGCCACCCCTATATATTGTTTAGCATGACGTCAGATGGTATGGAATACCCCTTTGGCCAGTTTGGGTCAGCTGTCCTGGGTCTGTCCCCTCCCAGCTCCTGCTGCACTCCTAGCCTGCTCACTGGCAGGACAGAGCGAGAAGCTGAAAAGTCCTTGGCCTGGTGTAAACTCTGCTCTGCAACAATTAAAACATCAGCATGTTATCAGCGCTCTTCTCATCCTAATCCAAAACATAGCACCCTACCAGCTACTATGAGGAAAATTAACTCTGTCCTAACTGGAACCAGAACAATTGCATAACACAATTACATCAATATTAGGAATTCTTTTCTAACTGAAGCAAAATTTATTACCATACATTGTCAAGATAGCTGTTGCCAAAAAAATCATTCCACCTATCTTAAACTTCTCTGAGGATTTGTTCTATTCCATGAAAGAAATAAAAATAAAAATAATTTTAAAAAAAAGCATAAAAACAGACTAGGAAACTGAATTAAAGCATTTGAAGTTAGGTAAAATAAATGATATTCAAAATGACTCAAGAATATAGTGTACATTTTTAAAATAAATGTGTAGTTATGAGACATTAATTCTGATTAATTCAGGTTGCTAGTCAGAATGAGATCTTAAGTAAAATGAAGAGAAGAATACATTGGTTTATATTTAGGCAGAGAGATGACTGATATATTTTTAAAGAGAAACAAGAAAATATGTCTTTGATGTTTTCAGCAATTCCCTTAAAGTATTTTAAGTGCTTATTAGTTTATAAAAACAAGCAAGATTATCTTCATTCACTTGTATGCTCACTAGTTGAGGTAAATTTTCCCCAACTTGGAAAAGTCATAGCAAATTAAAAGTTGTAAATGCATACAAATATTTTGAAAAGCAAATAATGTTACCTTTCTGAGTAATCTTTTCTAGCAGTGAATTTTTTTGTTATGTCCTCCTTCTGGAAGGAGAATGCACTATAACATATACATGGATTAAACTGGAGAAATTTTACAAGTACAGCTATTAGGAAGCAATGAATTTGAGGTAAGTGTATTTCTGAATATTGAACCAATGAGCTGAAATGCCATCACCAATTGTGTTAGTATGATAAATCCTCAATAGTAAGTCCTAATGAATTAATTTAAATCTTTGGTAAGCTTACTAAGTCAGTGTAGATACAGAAACATTTGCTTCTCACCAGAAAATGCAACTGGAGAGTAGAAAGTGAAATTACTTTTAACCTACTACATTATATCTTGTGGTTAAGATAAGGAAAAAAAATTATATCAGGTAAATCATGAGGGCCTTGGGAAGAGGAACTTTAAAAGGAGGGAAAAAATAAAAGAGGTACAAAATATACAGAAATATCTTCACAAATAATGCCAAGATGACAGTTTGATTCACCTTATCTTATGCTTGTATATTCCATGTTACAGTGAGAAGTTCCTAGAGATGGTAAATTTATATGGGTTATTATATATATATATATATATATTATTATTATTATTATTAGAACATCCATCACTGTTTTTGACCATTGGAAAAACAGCAATAATAAAAATGTATGAGTTTGCAAGAAGACAAAGCTCCATAGACAGGTTTCTGAAATGATTCTAAAGAAATCATGATTTTCAACTTCACTGCTCCCTGACTTGGCTGTTGAAAGTTTCAAACAAAATGTAACAGTAATCCCAAATTTGAAGTAGAAAGGGTATCTGTTACCAACCAAGAAAACAGTCATAGAACACTAGAATCATAGAATCATTTATGTTAGAAAGATCATCAAGTCCAAACATTAATTTAGCCCTGCCAATTCTACCACTAAACCATGTCCATAAGCATCACATCTACAGAAAGAACAATAAATAAATAAATAAATAAATAAATAAATAAATAAATAAATAAATATCGCAGAATCTTAGAAACCCAGTGTTGGAAAGGACCTACAAGATCATCTAGTCCAACCGTCCTCCTATCACAAATATTACCCACTAAGCTACTAAATCATATTTCGTAGAAACTCATCCAGGCACTTCTTGAACACCACAAGGGATGGTGATTCTACCACCTCCCTGGGCAGGCCATTCCAGTGCCTGACTACTCTTTGAGAGAAAAAGTTTTTCCTAATATCTAATCTAAGTCTCCCCAGGTGCACCTTGAGTCCATTTCTTCCAGTCCTATCATTAGTTATCTGGGAGAAGAGGCTGACCCCGCCTCATCACAACCTCCCTTCAGGAAGTCATAGAGTGCAATGAGGTCTCCCGTGAGCCTCTTCTTCTCTAGACTAAACAACCCCAGTTCCCTCAGCCGCTCCTCATAAGACTTGTGCTCCAGACCCCTCACCAGTTTTGTTGCACTTCTCTGGCCACACTCCAGGGCCTCGATGTCTTTCTTGTAGTGAGGGGCCCAAAACTGAACACAGTACTCAAGGTGCAGCCTCACCAGAGCAGAGTACAGGGGGATGATCACCTCCCTGCTCCTGCTGGCTATACTATTCCTGATACAAACCAGGGTGCTGTGGGCCTTCTTGGCCACCTGGGCACACTGCTGGATCATGTTCAGCCGAGCATCGATCAACACTCCCAAGTCCCCCAAGCCTATAGCGCTGCATGAGGTTATTGTGGCCAAAGTGTAGGACCCAGCACCTGGCCTTGTTAAACCTCATCCCATTCACCTCAGCCCCGCAGTCCAGCTTATCCAAACCCCTCCGAAGGGCCACCCTACCCTCAGGCAGATCGACACTACCCCCAACTTGGTGTCATCTGCAAACTTACTGAGGGTACACTTGGTCCCCTCATCTAGGTCATCAATAAAGATATTAAACAAGATAGGCCCCAGTATTGACCCCTGGCAGAAAACACTTGTAACAGGACGCCAGCTGGACTTAACTCCATTAACCGTAGCCCGCTGCACATGGCCCTCCAGCCAGTTCTTGACTCAGAGAAGAGTGTACCTGTCCAGGCCACGGGCAGCCAGTTTCCCCAGGAGAATACTGTGCGAGACCGTGTCAGAGGCTTTGCTGAGTTCTAGGTAAACTACATCAACAGGCTTTCCGTCATCTACCAGTCTGGTCACAAATGTAAGGAAGAAGTATGACAATAGTTCATACATTATCATTTTATTTAATAAATTTCGGGAGGAGATCTTTCAGCTAATAGCAGTCAAGATATACGGGACATCTGAAGCCCTGCTAAGTCAACACTTAGTAACTGTTATAAGATTATCTTTTCTTCTGTATAAGTATAATAAATATAGAAATAAAAATATCATCCATCTACTGATAAGTATACATGGTACATCTCAAAGGTTTTGTTGTTGTTGCTATTTTTTGTTCTTAGTCTGTTCTTACTAGACTTTTATTTTTTATTTTTTAATTATGTGCATCTTGGATCACAGTTCCTGAAAGATCACAAAATAAACCAGAAGCTTTCTACTGCTGACATCTGGGATATATTTACCTGAAATTTCATGCTGATATGAAAAAGAAAATGCAGTTTTTCATCTCTTTTCTGTCAGTTTCTCTCCCAAGCCTTCCTTTAAAATGATGTGTAAAGACTTCTACACACAGAACCACTTTATGTATATATTTTTTTAAATACATTTTATTGAATCTCAAAGAACCATGCCATATATCTATAGAACTGAGTAACAATTTTCAGCTACATGCTTATCTTTCATTTTCACTTTAATGTTAAAATGACTTACTATTTCTCATCATTCTGAATCTATTCTCATGCTACCAGAAAGCACTGTGATTACGAGGTATATATCACCATATAGGTATCTTGACAGTTTGCCTTAGTTTGCGAAATTCCACACTTTAAGACAGCATCTAATTTGAAACGGTACTTAATTTGAAACATTTCAGCAACAGCAAAGATCTATGACTGCAACCTTTTGCATTATTTGGTTTCCATTCCTCTGGCAAGGAATCTTTTTGTGTCTGTGGATGAGTGTTTGTGTGTGTGTGTGTTGGTGGTGGTGTTTTTTTGTTTGTTTGTTTGTTTTGTTTTGTTTTGTTTTGTTTTGTTTTAAGCAGTCTAATTTATTCAACTTTTGGAAACTAAATCCTTAAATTTAGTCATAAGTTAGTCTTCATCTGTGTTTATGTCAAAGAACTCACCCTATAATTTCATAAGACAATTTTCAAAATATTTTGCTGAGCCGAACAGAAATTGTTCATTAAAGATTTTATATCATTTAAAGAAAACGTAAAATATTTTTCTGTGTGTGTCTTTTGTGTGCTTAGAAGAAGCTTACATATGTTTCAGTGGCAAAGTCATTATTTTTTTTCTATTTGTTACATACACTTTAAACTTGGTACTTTTATTGGGATTCTACAGGTAAATGGAGCCTTGCCAGACTTAGGATTTAAAAAAATCTGACTGAAAGCAGATGAGATGATTTTTATTTCCACTGTTTGACAGTTATTTTGGCAATTTTGAGACTTCTCCAATACATTACTACACACAAATGTCTGATGATTGGGTGAAATTTAATTAATTCATTCATTTTACTATGGATTCAGTAGTAAAATCCTTGTAACTAATGGTTAAGTGATCTCTGCAGGGGTAGGTGGAAAGACAGAGCATCTGCATCTTTAAGAATATTACATCAAGGACCTTTCCAGTGTAATAACGGAAAATAAGTAAAGGAGGAAGCCATAAACAATAACATACAGAGATACGAACCTTTCTGACAAATTACAAAGAAGGCAGTGACGGGAACCAAACCTGGTCACTTGCACTGTTTGATGAGGGCATGTGAGAGTGTGAGTTACTCCAACAAGGTCATCTGCTCAAGGACCTTGTCAGTGGGGAAACAAAGTAGAAAAGGAAGAATGCAGAAACAAAACTATATAGAGAAACAGACATAACAAAACACACATGGAGACAATAATAAGAAACAAACTTCCCAGTCACACTGACTGATGGGCTATCAAGAAGCTACTTGACCTCTTTCAGAAAGATCAACATGGACTTGGCAACTGGCAGGGTTGTGATCCAGGGGGCCAGACAGAGAGGGCTCATGAATTAATGGAGCTCTGCAAACCCATGGGTGGCATGCTGGAGGATGGACCTGGAGGGAAGAAAAAAGAAGGAATAGGCAGAAAGTGGTATAAAAGAGGTCAGAAGTGTAAAATGGAGACTGTCAGTACACTTGTCTGGCTGTGGCTTCTGCCTGATCACCAGAGTTTGTCCTCTCTTGTTAAATACTTTCTCATCTACCTTTCTGTGTAATCTTGTTTTCTGTTCTTTGTGTGCTAGCTACTAGGGGGAACTCTGTGTGTGTGTGCGTGTATGTGTGAGGACGAGAGGACGGCTGTTGGAGTCAGAATGAAGTGTGGGTGCCCCAGCCTGTGGTGGCAGCTGCTGGAGCTAATGAGGTCTTGGCATCAGCTCCTGGAGCAGGTGGGGATCTTCAGCCTCCAGTCCTTGAGGTGGGCCCCTGATATGTCCCCAAAACCTGCTGCTGGGGAATGAGGATGAGTGAGGCAAGGGAGGGGCTCTGTGCTGGTGCCTGGAGTGGGACCACAGGTCACAGCCCATGTGCCTGGTGCTGGCTGCTGGGGGCAGTGCCTGTGTCTGACCCAAACCATGTGTGTGTGGGATGTGTGTGCATTTGCTGGCAAACCCCATGCTGGAGCAGCTGGAAAGTACGGGACCAGCGGCGCAGATAAGAGAGATGTGTGCAGGGGTACTGGCTGGGCAGAGGGGCCTGGCAGGTACCAGACTGGGCTCCAGCACCTGAACAAGAGTGGTCCTGGGCCAGAGCAGCCAGAGAAGGAGATTGCTGTTAATTTCCATTATCTATCCCCTCATCTTCGTAGCTGATTTTTCTAAGTGAAAGCTCTAACAAAGGAGGGAATATATTTATTGTGCTGTAAAGTCAGATTACGTAACATGATGTTTAAAACGATAAAAGAAAGAAGAAAAAAAAATAGCAAAAGATCTAATATGCTTGAATTCAGAACCTACTTAAGCTTGAACCTGAGCTTTGGTAAGCTGTTTCAAGGAAGTGCTGAGATTTATCACACCTATTTTCCACTGTTTAAAAGTATACTCCTGAAGTCTAGTTGTCAATGTTCCCCCCACAATTCTGCAAGAAGCATTAGATTTTTAAAGTAGAAATAAGTTAAATACCCAATCCAGCTGTCTGAACACAACTAATCAACCACAATTCTTTCTGTAATCAATACACCACCAGTGAACAATTTAACCTATTTTAAGATAGGTGTTTAATTTAGTAGAATGAGGTGCCCCCTGAGGTGCTTATTTCTCTCCAGACAACAGAGAGAGTTAGAAAAATCAACAGAATTTTAGAAAGCAAAAATTAGGTATCCAGTGCAGCCATTTGAACTGTAGGAAAAGGTAGTTGTATAAGAAAGGCAGATTCGCTCCTACTTTCAACTTTTATCATTTTAGATCACTGTAAGTAGAGGAGACCCAAAAAATATTAATATATCCTGAAAGTGTCATCTGTTTGCAATATCTTTTGTTACTTTCTAATATAACATTTAACTTACACTTAGTTCTAGCAGAGCTGTAAAACTGTGACAATATCACAAACTGAAAAGAAAATCACCATATATTTTGATGGCATTGATTACCTCTAAAAATACTACCTACTTTGGTCTCCTTTTTGCTACACTTGCTTTTTAGTTTTCTAACAGTGATTAATTCCAGTTTAATTACACAAACAAACAAACAAGCAAACAAATAAATCATCTTGGCATGGAAAAGTTAAAAAAAAAAAAAGTCACATAAGAGTCAGAGATGTATGTTAAAAGCTCAGATATTAAATTGTGCTTTAGATTCTCATTTAAAGCATAAAACAATACATTAAAAACACAATTCCGTCAGATAATTAGGAGATGTTATCAACAGCATGAAATGTTGTCAAATTTAATGTGGATATTGTCTACCTAGACTTCATTAATGCCTTTGACAGTGTCTCCCATAAGATCCTTATAGGCAGATTGTTGATATGTGGGCTGGATGGGCAGACAGTGAAGTGTATTCAAAACTGGACGAACAGCCATGACCAAAGGGCAGTAGTCAGGGGTGCAACGTTCCAGTTGTAGTTCGAGGCCAGTAACTAGCAGGGATCCAATACTACCACAGGGACCAATACTAAGTCTGGTCCTGTTTAGCATCTTCATTAATGATCTGGATGATGGGACAGAGTGTACCCTCAACAAGTTTGATAAAGAGACAAAACTGGGAGGAGTGCTGAATAGACCAGAGGGTTGTTTTGCCATCCAGAGGGACCTCAACAGGCTGGAGAAATGGGCTGACAGGAACCTCATGAAGTTCAAGGGTCCAGCACCTGGGGAGGAACAACCCCAGGCACCAGTATACAGTGGGGGCCAACCAGCTGGAAAGCCACTTTGCAGAAAAGGATTTGGGAATCCTGGTAGACACCAAACTGAACATGTGTCAGCAACACACCATTGATGCAAAGAGGGCTAATGGTACCCTGGGCTGCATGGGGCAAAATATTTCCAGAAAGTTAAGAGAGGTGATCCTTCCCCTCTACTCAGTGTTGGTGTGGCCACACATGGAGTACTGTTTCTATCCATGAGATCCCAGTAAAGGAGAGATATTGACATACTAGATGGAATCCAGCTCAGTTCTGTGAAGATGATTAAGGGACTGTGAGGATAGACTGAGAGAGTTGGGACTGTTCAGCCTGGAGTAGAGAAGGCTCATGGGCAATCTTATTCATGTGCATTTGTATTGGACTTATGTGCAAAGGTTTTGGTAACAGGGGGGTTGCAAGGGTGGCCTCTGTGTGAAGATCCCAGAAGTTGCCCCGTGTTAGATAAAAGCCATTTCCAGCCAGCTTGAAAGAGGGACTTGTCTATGACCAAAGTTAAGCCAATCAGTGACGCCGTTTCTGTCTTTGTGATAGTATATTTAAGAGTGGGACAAAACTCTGCACAACAGTAGCTGGGAGAGAAGAGTGAGAAAATGCAGTGAGAAAAAACCCTGTAGACACCAAGGTCAGTGAAGAAAGAGGGGAGGAGTTGCTCCATGTACTGCAGCAGCAGTTCCCCTACAGCCCATAGAAAGGACTACAGTGGAGCAGGCTGTCTCCCTGCAGTCCATGGGATACCACGGAGGAGCAGATCTCCAAGCTGCAGCCTGTGGAGAGGGCTGGAGCAGGAGCATTGTGGAGCAGGTGGATCTGTCCTGAAGGAGGCTGCAGCCCATGGGGAGCCCCCACAGGAGCAGACTCCAGGACAGAACTGTAGCCTGTGGAGGGGAGCCCACAGTGGAGAAGGTGATCTGGTGGAAGCTGCTTTCATGACCCATGCTGGTGTAGTCCATTCCTGAAAGATTGTACCGTGTGGTGTGGTCCCATGTTGGAGCAGTTCTTGAAGAAGTGCAGTCTATGAGAAGCCCATATTAGATCTTTTCAGGGGGGACTGCATTTCATGGTGGATACCCTACACTGGAAAAGGGGAAAAAAAGTGAGGAAGAAAGGAGCATCAGAGAGGAACTGTTATGGACTGACCACAACCCCCCATACCCCATTCCCCTTCAGAGGTTGGACTGGTGGGGTAGGTGTTTTTAGTTGGCTTTTAGCTTTTCACTACTTCAGTCTGTTATTGTCTATAGTCAATAAATTATATTACTCTCCTTATTCTGAATCTGTATTGCCTGTGATGGCAATTGGTGAGTTACCTTCCTATTCTGATCTCAATCCATGAGCCTATATGCTGCTGTATTTTGCTGTCCTGGTTTTAGTTAGGACAGAGTTAATTTTCCTCGTAGTAGCTGGTAGGGTGATATGTTTTGGATTAGGATGAGAAGAGTGCTGATAACATGCTGATGTTTTAATTGTTGCAGAGCAGTGCTTACACCAGGCCAAGGACTTTTCAGCTTCTCGC